>NW_025726448.1:67500-70721 GCF_021461395.2 Schistocerca americana | reverse complement strand
GTTATGGTTCCTTAGATCGTACCCACGTTACTTGGATAACTGTGGTAATTCTAGAGCTAATACATGCAAACAGAGTCCCGACCAGAGATGGAAGGGACGCTTTTATTAGATCAAAACCAATCGGTCGGCTCGTCCGGTCCGTTTGCCTTGGTGACTCTGAATAACTTTGGGCTGATCGCACGGTCCTCGTACCGGCGACGCATCTTTCAAATGTCTGCCTTATCAACTGTCGATGGTAGGTTCTGCGCCTACCATGGTTGTAACGGGTAACGGGGAATCAGGGTTCGATTCCGGAGAGGGAGCCTGAGAAACGGCTACCACATCCAAGGAAGGCAGCAGGCGCGCAAATTACCCACTCTCCCGGCACGGGGAGGTAGTGACGAAAAATAACGATACGGGACTCATCCGAGGCCCCGTAATCGGAATGAGTACACTTTAAATCCTTTAACGAGTATCTATTGGAGGGCAAGTCTGGTGCCAGCAGCCGCGGTAATTCCAGCTCCAATAGCGTATATTAAAGTTGTTGCGGTTAAAAAGCTCGTAGTTGGATTTGTGTCCCACGCTGTTGGTTCACCGCCCGTCGGTGTTTAACTGGCATGTATCGTGGGACGTCCTGCCGGTGGGGCGAGCTGAAGGCGTGCGACGCGCCTCGTGCGTGCTCGTGCGTCCCGAGGCGGACCCCGTTGCAATCCTACCAGGGTGCTCTTGAGTGAGTGTCTCGGTGGGCCGGCACGTTTACTTTGAACAAATTAGAGTGCTTAAAGCAGGCAAGCCCGCCTGAATACTGTGTGCATGGAATAATGGAATAGGACCTCGGTTCTATTTTGTTGGTTTTCGGAACCCGAGGTAATGATTAATAGGGACAGGCGGGGGCATTCGTATTGCGACGTTAGAGGTGAAATTCTTGGATCGTCGCAAGACGAACAGAAGCGAAAGCATTTGCCAAGTATGTTTTCATTAATCAAGAACGAAAGTTAGAGGTTCGAAGGCGATCAGATACCGCCCTAGTTCTAACCATAAACGATGCCAGCCAGCGATCCGCCGCAGTTCCTCCGATGACTCGGCGGGCAGCCTCCGGGAAACCAAAGCTTTTGGGTTCCGGGGGAAGTATGGTTGCAAAGCTGAAACTTAAAGGAATTGACGGAAGGGCACCACCAGGAGTGGAGCCTGCGGCTTAATTTGACTCAACACGGGAAACCTCACCAGGCCCGGACACCGGAAGGATTGACAGATTGATAGCTCTTTCTTGATTCGGTGGGTGGTGGTGCATGGCCGTTCTTAGTTGGTGGAGCGATTTGTCTGGTTAATTCCGATAACGAACGAGACTCTAGCCTGCTAACTAGTCGCGTGACATCCTTCGTGCTGTCAGCGATTACTTTTCTTCTTAGAGGGACAGGCGGCTTCTAGCCGCACGAGATTGAGCAATAACAGGTCTGTGATGCCCTTAGATGTTCTGGGCCGCACGCGCGCTACACTGAAGGAATCAGCGTGTCTTCCTAGGCCGAAAGGTCGGGGTAACCCGCTGAACCTCCTTCGTGCTAGGGATTGGGGCTTGCAATTGTTCCCCATGAACGAGGAATTCCCAGTAAGCGCGAGTCATAAGCTCGCGTTGATTACGTCCCTGCCCTTTGTACACACCGCCCGTCGCTACTACCGATTGAATGATTTAGTGAGGTCTTCGGACTGGTACGCGGCATTGACTCTGTCGTTGCCGATGCTACCGGAAAGATGACCAAACTTGATCATTTAGAGGAAGTAAAAGTCGTAACAAGGTTTCCGTAGGTGAACCTGCGGAAGGATCATTACCGACTAGACTGCATGTCTTTCGATGTGCGTGTCGTGTCGCGCAACACGCTACCTGTACGGCTCGCAGTAGCCGTGCGCCGCGTGCGGAACCACGCGTGCTTCTCAAACTAACGCCAATGTTGTGTGGTACGAGCGCTGAAGCGCTGGAGCGGCTGGCCTGCGGCACCTGGCGCCTGGCGCCGGTTTTGAATGACGTTCGCCCGACTGCCTGTCCGCTCCGGTGTGGAGCCGTACGACGCCCATCGGCCGTGAGGCTGTTGGACACAGAACGCTTGAACAGGGGCCGCCACACGCCTACGTCCCGCCTATGCAACTGTCCTTGAAAGAGACAGTGGAAAACTAAGAAAAGATCACCCAGGACGGTGGATCACTCGGCTCGTGGGTCGATGAAGAACGCAGCAAATTGCGCGTCGACATGTGAACTGCAGGACACATGAACATCGACGTTTCGAACGCACATTGCGGTCCATGATTCCGTTCCCGGGCCACGTCTGGCTGAGGGTCGGCTACGTATACTGAAGCGCGCGGCGTTTGCCCCGCTTCGCAGACCTGGGAGCGTCGCGGCCGCCTGTGGGGCCGGCCGCGCCTCCTTAAACGTGCGATGCGCGCCCCGTCGCCTGGCGGTTCGCATACCGGTACTTACTCGGTAGCGGCACAGCCGGCTGGCGGTGTGGCGTGCGACACCTCGTACAACGACCTCAGAGCAGGCGAGACTACCCGCTGAATTTAAGCATATTACTAAGCGGAGGAAAAGAAACTAACAAGGATTCCCCCAGTAGCGGCGAGCGAACAGGGAAGAGTCCAGCACCGAACCCCGCAGGCTGCCGCCTGTCGTGGCATGTGGTGTTTGGGAGGGTCCACTACCCCCGACGCCTCGCGCCGAGCCCAAGTCCAACTTGAATGAGGCCACGGCCCGTAGAGGGTGCCAGGCCCGTAGCGGCCGGTGCGAGCGTCGGCGGGACCTCTCCTTCGAGTCGGGTTGCTTGAGAGTGCAGCTCCAAGTGGGTGGTAAACTCCATCTGAGACTAAATATGACCACGAGACCGATAGCGAACAAGTACCGTGAGGGAAAGTTGAAAAGAACTTTGAAGAGAGAGTTCAAAAGTACGTGAAACCGTTCTGGGGTAAACGTGAGAAGTCCGAAAGGTCGAACGGGTGAGATTCACGCCCATCCGGCCACTGGCCTCCGCCCTCGGCAGATGGGGCCGGCCGCCCGCGCGGAGCAATCCGCGGCGGGGTCGTGTCCGGTTGCCTTTCCACTCGCCGCGGGGTGGGGCCGTTCCGGTGTGCGGTGGGCCGCACTTCTCCCCTAGTAGGACGTCGCGACCCGCTGGGTGCCGGCCTACGGCCCGGGTGCGCAGCCTGTCCTTCCGCGGGCCTCGGTTCGCGTCTGTTGGGCAGAGCCCCGGTGTCCT
>NW_025726448.1:57500-62500 GCF_021461395.2 Schistocerca americana | reverse complement strand
ACGAGTAACTACATAGCGGGCTCGCCGTGTCACTAATGTACAGAGATACAATAGTTTCGACTGGAACCGGATTAAACGTATACACGGCGCTGATTAGTAATAGATAGAGCCATCAGAATACAGATAATGTATACAACTGTCCGTATACATGCTGAAAGACTCTGCTCACAATCACACGTCAGCCAGACACTCTTATCACGCACTACTCTCTGCCTGTAACAGGCACACAGACAATATGTAAGCACCAGCATGGAACAACACCCAGTGCATCCTCTCTGCCACATTAGACAATCCACACTATCATAACCAGACCGGGAGGTCCACTCACAAAACAGAATATCTCACCCTTCCGACAACCACCATTGCTCAGCTAAGCCACCAACACCCACACATGTCCTACACAGGGGTGCACCCAACATCACAATACTGCCTCCTGTCACACCACACAAACAATGGCAGGAATGAAAGACACAGGTCTGCCACAAGCATGGAATCAGAGCGCCGCCTGTTATGAGCCAAAGGTGCACCCTGACGTGGCAAATCAGATGATGCCGCAGTCATTTACTTACGATAATCACAATCAACAAACCGGCCCCCCCCCCCCCCCCCAAAACACCTTTCCTTACAACAATGTGTACCTTAACCTAACCCGTATTGTACCTTAACCTAACCCGTATTGTACCTTAACCTAACCCGTATTGTACCTTAACCTAACCCGTATTGTACCTTAACCTAACCCGTATTGTACCTTAACCTAACCCGTATTGTACCTTAACCTAACCCGTATTGTACCTTAACCTAACCCGTATTGTACCTTAACCTAACCCGTATTGTACCTTAACCTAACCCGTATTGTACCTTAACCTAACCCGTATTGTGCCTTAACCTAACCCGTATTGTGCCTTAACCTAACCCGTATTGTGCCTTAACCTAACCCGTATTGTGCCTTAACCTAACCCGTATTGTGCCTTAACCTAACCCGTATTGTGCCTTAACCTAACCCGTATTGTGCCTTAACCTAACCCGTATTGTGCCTTAACCTAACCCGTATTGTGCCTTAACCTAACCCGTATTGTGCCTTAACCTAACCCGTATTGTGCCTTAACCTAACCCGTATTGCGCCTTAACCTAACCCGTATTGCGCCTTAACCTAACCCGTATTGCGCCTTAACCTAACCCGTATTGCGCCTTAACCTAACCCGTATTGCGCCTTAACCTAACCCGTATTGCGCCTTAACCTAACCTATATTGCGCCTTAACCTAACCTATATTGCGCCTTAACCTAACCTATATTGCGCCTTAACGTAACCCGCGTTGCGCCTTAACGTAACCCGCGTTGCGCCTTAACGTAACCCGCGTTGCGCCTTAACGTAACCCGCGTTGCGCCTTAACGTAACCCGCGTTGCGCCTTAACCTAACCCGCGTTGCGCCTTAACCTAACCCGCGTTGCGCCTTAACCTAACCCGCGTTGCGCCTTAACCTAACCCGCGTTGCGCCTTAACCTAACCCGCGTTGCGCCTTAACCCAACCCGCGTTGGGCCTTAACCCAACCCGCGTTGGGCCTTAACCCAACACGCGTTGGGCCTTAACCCAACACGCGTTGGGCCTTAACCCAACACGCGTTGGGCCTTAACCCAACACGCGTTGGGCCTTAACCCAACACGCGTTGGGCCTTAACCCAACACACGTTGGGCCTTAACCCAACACACGTTGGGCCTTAACCCAACACACGTTGGGCCTTAACCCAACACACGTTGGGCCTTAACCCAACACACGTTGGGCCTTAACCCAACACACGTTGGGCCTTAACCCAACACACGTTGGGCCTTAACCCAACACACGTTGGGCCTTAACCCAACACACGTTGGGCCTTAACCCAACACACGTTGGGCCTTAACCCAACACACGTTGGGCCTTAACCCAACACACGTTGGGCCTTAACCCAACACACGTTGGGCCTTAACCCAACACACGTTGGGCCTTAACCCAACACACGTTGGGCCTTAACCTGCTCTGTAATTGTCATACGACGCGTTAAATTAGTGTAGTGTTGCCTAACTGCAACCCCCGCAATATAGTTTGCTACCCGCACTGCCCGGTCCCCAGAGTATCGCTTCATGTTAAACACCTTGCAGCTATACACTGTAATGCGGATGGCAGCAGGACGTACATGCTCAATGCCCTTCGCAGTTGTTCATTGGCATTCGCATGGCGAAGCACAGCCTACGTTGTGGTACGGCTTGTGTCAACTGTCCGCTGATGTTGTACGTCCAAATCACACACTGTACTGCACATTGGTCCTCATGTACTGAATGATACATCGTGGTACATGTGTGACCGTACCACGACTGCGCCAACAACGGCGAACCATACGGTCCAAATATTGTGCACTCAGCTACGTGTCGTCTCCCTATAAGAGCTGGATTGCAGTATGGTATGCCGTGGATGGCGATCAGCATGAGCCGTCTGTTGATGTAGTGGCGCGTGTTGTCAGACGTAGTCGTCTCTTCTCACTCACCGTGATAGCATGGTGCACTGCGTTCCACATCTGCGACATGCGACAGAGGCCGGTTGACAGTCGTTCGCGCAATGGACATCGCATACGTACGGGGGCCACCTTCCACGTGTTCGCGAAGCGTGCACATGTTGTTGCGTGTATGTGGGCAGACATAGTGTGTCGTGACACCTGACACAGGCATGCAACAATCGTTGAATTTGCAAATGGCGATGGACGTCTACGTTTGCTGGTGACGTTACGCAAATGAACAACTGGTAAACCGTTGTGGTGCGGTTGTTCTCGCTAGAGGTGAATCAGTGATGGCGACGATCGGTTGAGCTACCAACCGGTTGTTTCAGCGATACCCACCATGCCCACGAACGTGAATGGCATGTGGGTGTGAAGCGATACGCGGCGGTGGCTGGGTGGGACCGTCCCCGGCCGGTGAGGGGGGGCCTCCCGGCGTGCTGGCCGCGCGGTGCGTGGGCGCACGCGCTACAGCCGGCTGGTGGGGGCGGCCAGTGGCAGGCGCGCCGGCCGACGGAGGCGGCAGGCGGCGCAGCTGCGCGCCGGCGCACCCTGCACGCGGCGCCGTGCGGCCAAAGTAGGTCCTCGCGGGCCCGGTGCGAAGCGCGGTGGACATCTGCAGTGTGCTGGTCCGATTGAGGACTGTGTGCGCTGAGGATGCGCCGCCGCCCGGCGCTCGGCGCCGCGACGCCGTCTGCTGCTCGGTCGCCTCTGCGGTTCTCGCAGGTGGTTTGTATCGCAGCTGTGCGGACGTGTTGGCGCGTTCGCTTCGGCACCCAAGTGGGGCTTTTGTCCTTCTGTGGCGCTGGCGTTGGAGCTGCCGGCCACCGTAGGTGGCGCGTGTTGTCTCCCGCCGGCAATGCCACGACAGCACGCTCCCGGGCCTCTGTCGGCAGCGGCAAGCTCAGTTGGGAGCACGGGTGGTCGCACCTAAAGCGTCTACTCGCCAAACTCCGGGCGATTGCGCCTCTCTCGAACCCGACCAAGTACTTAGGACGGCGCTGCGCGCCGCCGGGACCTGAGAGGGTTTCGAGGTGTATTGTGCAGGGGAGCTCAGCCTCCTCCTGTTTGCAGAATAATTGAGCGGACGCTTGCGTGTTCGCGCGGGCCCCCGGGACACACTCCCGGGCGGCCGGCTGCTCAGCTCTAGTTGACGCAGCTCCCTGGTTGATCCTGCCAGTAGTCATATGCTTGTCTCAAAGATTAAGCCATGCATGTCTCAGTACAAGCCGCATTAAGGTGAAACCGCGAATGGCTCATTAAATCAGTTATGGTTCCTTAGATCGTACCCACGTTACTTGGATAACTGTGGTAATTCTAGAGCTAATACATGCAAACAGAGTCCCGACCAGAGATGGAAGGGACGCTTTTATTAGATCAAAACCAATCGGTCGGCTCGTCCGGTCCGTTTGCCTTGGTGACTCTGAATAACTTTGGGCTGATCGCACGGTCCTCGTACCGGCGACGCATCTTTCAAATGTCTGCCTTATCAACTGTCGATGGTAGGTTCTGCGCCTACCATGGTTGTAACGGGTAACGGGGAATCAGGGTTCGATTCCGGAGAGGGAGCCTGAGAAACGGCTACCACATCCAAGGAAGGCAGCAGGCGCGCAAATTACCCACTCCCGGCACGGGGAGGTAGTGACGAAAAATAACGATACGGGACTCATCCGAGGCCCCGTAATCGGAATGAGTACACTTTAAATCCTTTAACGAGTATCTATTGGAGGGCAAGTCTGGTGCCAGCAGCCGCGGTAATTCCAGCTCCAATAGCGTATATTAAAGTTGTTGCGGTTAAAAAGCTCGTAGTTGGATTTGTGTCCCACGCTGTTGGTTCACCGCCCGTCGGTGTTTAACTGGCATGTATCGTGGGACGTCCTGCCGGTGGGGCGAGCTGAAGGCGTGCGACGCGCCTCGTGCGTGCTCGTGCGTCCCGAGGCGGACCCCGTTGCAATCCTACCAGGGTGCTCTTGAGTGAGTGTCTCGGTGGGCCGGCACGTTTACTTTGAACAAATTAGAGTGCTTAAAGCAGGCAAGCCCGCCTGAATACTGTGTGCATGGAATAATGGAATAGGACCTCGGTTCTATTTTGTTGGTTTTCGGAACCCGAGGTAATGATTAATAGGGACAGGCGGGGGCATTCGTATTGCGACGTTAGAGGTGAAATTCTTGGATCGTCGCAAGACGAACAGAAGCGAAAGCATTTGCCAAGTATGTTTTCATTAATCAAGAACGAAAGTTAGAGGTTCGAAGGCGATCAGATACCGCCCTAGTTCTAACCATAAACGATGCCAGCCAGCGATCCGCCGCAGTTCCTCCGATGACTCGGCGGGCAGCCTCCGGGAAACCAAAGCTTTTGGGTTCCGGGGGAAGTATGGTTGCAAAGCTGAAACTTAAAGGAATTGACGGAAGGGCACCACCAGGAGTGGAGCCTGCGGCTTAATTTGACTCAACACGGGAAACCTCACCAGGCCCG
>NW_025726448.1:47500-50000 GCF_021461395.2 Schistocerca americana | reverse complement strand
AGCGCCGCCTGTTATGAGCCAAAGGTGCACCCTGACGTGGCAAATCAGATGATGCCGCAGTCATTTACTTACGATAATCACAATCAACAAACCGGCCCCCCCCCCCCCCCCCAAAACACCTTTCCTTACAACAATGTGTACCTTAACCTAACCCGTATTGTACCTTAACCTAACCCGTATTGTACCTTAACCTAACCCGTATTGTACCTTAACCTAACCCGTATTGTACCTTAACCTAACCCGTATTGTACCTTAACCTAACCCGTATTGTACCTTAACCTAACCCGTATTGTACCTTAACCTAACCCGTATTGTACCTTAACCTAACCCGTATTGTACCTTAACCTAACCCGTATTGTACCTTAACCTAACCCGTATTGTGCCTTAACCTAACCCGTATTGTGCCTTAACCTAACCCGTATTGTGCCTTAACCTAACCCGTATTGTGCCTTAACCTAACCCGTATTGTGCCTTAACCTAACCCGTATTGTGCCTTAACCTAACCCGTATTGTGCCTTAACCTAACCCGTATTGTGCCTTAACCTAACCCGTATTGTGCCTTAACCTAACCCGTATTGTGCCTTAACCTAACCCGTATTGTGCCTTAACCTAACCCGTATTGTGCCTTAACCTAACCCGTATTGTGCCTTAACCTAACCCGTATTGTGCCTTAACCTAACCCGTATTGCGCCTTAACCTAACCCGTATTGCGCCTTAACCTAACCCGTATTGCGCCTTAACCTAACCCGTATTGCGCCTTAACCTAACCTATATTGCGCCTTAACCTAACCTATATTGCGCCTTAACCTAACCTATATTGCGCCTTAACGTAACCCGCGTTGCGCCTTAACGTAACCCGCGTTGCGCCTTAACGTAACCCGCGTTGCGCCTTAACGTAACCCGCGTTGCGCCTTAACGTAACCCGCGTTGCGCCTTAACCTAACCCGCGTTGCGCCTTAACCTAACCCGCGTTGCGCCTTAACCTAACCCGCGTTGCGCCTTAACCTAACCCGCGTTGCGCCTTAACCTAACCCGCGTTGCGCCTTAACCTAACCCGCGTTGCGCCTTAACCTAACCCGCGTTGCGCCTTAACCTAACCCGCGTTGCGCCTTAACCCAACCCGCGTTGGGCCTTAACCCAACACACGTTGGGCCTTAACCCAACACACGTTGGGCCTTAACCCAACACACGTTGGGCCTTAACCCAACACACGTTGGGCCTTAACCCAACACACGTTGGGCCTTAACCCAACACACGTTGGGCCTTAACCCAACACACGTTGGGCCTTAACCCAACACACGTTGGGCCTTAACCCAACACACGTTGGGCCTTAACCCAACACACGTTGGGCCTTAACCCAACACACGTTGGGCCTTAACCCAACACACGTTGGGCCTTAACCCAACACACGTTGGGCCTTAACCCAACACACGTTGGGCCTTAACCCAACACACGTTGGGCCTTAACCCAACACACGTTGGGCCTTAACCCAACACACGTTGGGCCTTAACCCAACACACGTTGGGCCTTAACCCAACACACGTTGGGCCTTAACCTGCTCTGTAATTGTCATACGACGCGTTAAATTAGTGTAGTGTTGCCTAACTGCAACCCCCGCAATATAGTTTGCTACCCGCACTGCCCGGTCCCCAGAGTATCGCTTCATGTTAAACACCTTGCAGCTATACACTGTAATGCGGATGGCAGCAGGACGTACATGCTCAATGCCCTTCGCAGTTGTTCATTGGCATTCGCATGGCGAAGCACAGCCTACGTTGTGGTACGGCTTGTGTCAACTGTCCGCTGATGTTGTACGTCCAAATCACACACTGTACTGCACATTGGTCCTCATGTACTGAATGATACATCGTGGTACATGTGTGACCGTACCACGACTGCGCCAACAACGGCGAACCATACGGTCCAAATATTGTGCACTCAGCTACGTGTCGTCTCCCTATAAGAGCTGGATTGCAGTATGGTATGCCGTGGATGGCGATCAGCATGAGCCGTCTGTTGATGTAGTGGCGCGTGTTGTCAGACGTAGTCGTCTCTTCTCACTCACCGTGATAGCATGGTGCACTGCGTTCCACATCTGCGACATGCGACAGAGGCCGGTTGACAGTCGTTCGCGCAATGGACATCGCATACGTACGGGGGCCACCTTCCACGTGTTCGCGAAGCGTGCACATGTTGTTGCGTGTATGTGGGCAGACATAGTGTGTCGTGACACCTGACACAGGCATGCAACAATCGTTGAATTTGCAAATGGCGATGGACGTCTACGTTTGCTGGTGACGTTACGCAAATGAACAACTGGTAAACCGTTGTGGTGCGGTTGTTCTCGCTAGAGGTGAATCAGTGATGGCGACGATCGGTTGAGCTACCAACCGGTTGTTTCAGCGATACCCACCATGCCCACGAACGTGAATGGCATGTGGGTGTGAAGCGATACGCGGCGGTGGCTGGGTGGGACCGTCCCCGGCCGGTGAGGGGGGGC
>NW_025726448.1:35000-37500 GCF_021461395.2 Schistocerca americana | reverse complement strand
CCTAACCCGTATTGTGCCTTAACCTAACCCGTATTGTGCCTTAACCTAACCCGTATTGTGCCTTAACCTAACCCGTATTGTGCCTTAACCTAACCCGTATTGTGCCTTAAGCTAACCCGTATTGTGCCTTAACCTAACCCGTATTGTGCCTTAACCTAACCCGTATTGTGCCTTAACCTAACCCGTATTGCGCCTTAACCTAACCCGTATTGCGCCTTAACCTAACCCGTATTGCGCCTTAACCTAACCCGTATTGCGCCTTAACCTAACCCGTATTGCGCCTTAACCTAACCCGTATTGCGCCTTAACCTAACCTATATTGCGCCTTAACCTAACCTATATTGCGCCTTAACGTAACCCGCGTTGCGCCTTAACGTAACCCGCGTTGCGCCTTAACGTAACCCGCGTTGCGCCTTAACGTAACCCGCGTTGCGCCTTAACCTAACCCGCGTTGCGCCTTAACCTAACCCGCGTTGCGCCTTAACCTAACCCGCGTTGCGCCTTAACCTAACCCGCGTTGCGCCTTAACCTAACCCGCGTTGCGCCTTAACCTAACCCGCGTTGCGCCTTAACCTAACCCGCGTTGCGCCTTAACCTAACCCACGTTGGGCCTTAACCCAACACACGTTGGGCCTTAACCCAACACACGTTGGGCCTTAACCCAACACACGTTGGGCCTTAACCCAACACACGTTGGGCCTTAACCCAACACACGTTGGGCCTTAACCCAACACACGTTGGGCCTTAACCCAACACACGTTGGGCCTTAACCCAACACACGTTGGGCCTTAACCCAACACACGTTGGGCCTTAACCCAACACACGTTGGGCCTTAACCCAACACACGTTGGGCCTTAACCCAACACACGTTGGGCCTTAACCCAACACACGTTGGGCCTTAACCCAACACACGTTGGGCCTTAACCCAACACACGTTGGGCCTTAACCCAACACACGTTGGGCCTTAACCCAACACACGTTGGGCCTTAACCCAACACACGTTGGGCCTTAACCCAACACACGTTGGGCCTTAACCCAACACACGTTGGGCCTTAACCCAACACACGTTGGGCCTTAACCCAACACACGTTGGGCCTTAACCCAACACACGTTGGGCCTTAACCCAACACACGTTGGGCCTTAACCTGCTCTGTAATTGTCATACGACGCGTTAAATTAGTGTAGTGTTGCCTAACTGCAACCCCCGCAATATAGTTTGCTACCCGCACTGCCCGGTCCCCAGAGTATCGCTTCATGTTAAACACCTTGCAGCTATACACTGTAATGCGGATGGCAGCAGGACGTACATGCTCAATGCCCTTCGCAGTTGTTCATTGGCATTCGCATGGCGAAGCACAGCCTACGTTGTGGTACGGCTTGTGTCAACTGTCCGCTGATGTTGTACGTCCAAATCACACACTGTACTGCACATTGGTCCTCATGTACTGAATGATACATCGTGGTACATGTGTGACCGTACCACGACTGCGCCAACAACGGCGAACCATACGGTCCAAATATTGTGCACTCAGCTACGTGTCGTCTCCCTATAAGAGCTGGATTGCAGTATGGTATGCCGTGGATGGCGATCAGCATGAGCCGTCTGTTGATGTAGTGGCGCGTGTTGTCAGACGTAGTCGTCTCTTCTCACTCACCGTGATAGCATGGTGCACTGCGTTCCACATCTGCGACATGCGACAGAGGCCGGTTGACAGTCGTTCGCGCAATGGACATCGCATACGTACGGGGGCCACCTTCCACGTGTTCGCGAAGCGTGCACATGTTGTTGCGTGTATGTGGGCAGACATAGTGTGTCGTGACACCTGACACAGGCATGCAACAATCGTTGAATTTGCAAATGGCGATGGACGTCTACGTTTGCTGGTGACGTTACGCAAATGAACAACTGGTAAACCGTTGTGGTGCGGTTGTTCTCGCTAGAGGTGAATCAGTGATGGCGACGATCGGTTGAGCTACCAACCGGTTGTTTCAGCGATACCCACCATGCCCACGAACGTGAATGGCATGTGGGTGTGAAGCGATACGCGGCGGTGGCTGGGTGGGACCGTCCCCGGCCGGTGAGGGGGGGCCTCCCGGCGTGCTGGCCGCGCGGTGCGTGGGCGCACGCGCTACAGCCGGCTGGTGGGGGCGGCCAGTGGCAGGCGCGCCGGCCGACGGAGGCGGCAGGCGGCGCAGCTGCGCGCCGGCGCACCCTGCACGCGGCGCCGTGCGGCCAAAGTAGGTCCTCGCGGGCCCGGTGCGAAGCGCGGTGGACATCTGCAGTGTGCTGGTCCGATTGAGGACTGTGTGCGCTGAGGATGCGCCGCCGCCCGGCGCTCGGCGCCGCGACGCCGTCTGCTGCTCGGTCGCCTCTGCGGTTCTCGCAGGTGGTTTGTATCGCAGCTGTGCGGACGTGTTGGCGCGTTCGCTTCGGCACCCAAGTGGGGCTTTTGTCCTTCTGTGGCGCTGGCGTTGGAGCTGCCGGCCACCGTAGGTGGCG
>NW_025726448.1:22500-25000 GCF_021461395.2 Schistocerca americana | reverse complement strand
GCGCCTTAACCTAACCCGCGTTGCGCCTTAACCTAACCCGCGTTGCGCCTTAACCTAACCCGCGTTGCGCCTTAACCTAACCCGCGTTGCGCCTTAACCTAACCCGCGTTGCGCCTTAACCTAACCCGCGTTGCGCCTTAACCTAACCCGCGTTGCGCCTTAACCCAACCCGCGTTGGGCCTTAACCCAACACACGTTGGGCCTTAACCCAACACACGTTGGGCCTTAACCCAACACACGTTGGGCCTTAACCCAACACACGTTGGGCCTTAACCCAACACACGTTGGGCCTTAACCCAACACACGTTGGGCCTTAACCCAACACACGTTGGGCCTTAACCCAACACACGTTGGGCCTTAACCCAACACACGTTGGGCCTTAACCCAACACACGTTGGGCCTTAACCCAACACACGTTGGGCCTTAACCCAACACACGTTGGGCCTTAACCCAACACACGTTGGGCCTTAACCCAACACACGTTGGGCCTTAACCCAACACACGTTGGGCCTTAACCCAACACACGTTGGGCCTTAACCCAACACACGTTGGGCCTTAACCCAACACACGTTGGGCCTTAACCCAACACACGTTGGGCCTTAACCCAACACACGTTGGGCCTTAACCCAACACACGTTGGGCCTTAACCCAACACACGTTGGGCCTTAACCCAACACACGTTGGGCCTTAACCCAACACACGTTGGGCCTTAACCCAACACACGTTGGGCCTTAACCTGCTCTGTAATTGTCATACGACGCGTTAAATTAGTGTAGTGTTGCCTAACTGCAACCCCCGCAATATAGTTTGCTACCCGCACTGCCCGGTCCCCAGAGTATCGCTTCATGTTAAACACCTTGCAGCTATACACTGTAATGCGGATGGCAGCAGGACGTACATGCTCAATGCCCTTCGCAGTTGTTCATTGGCATTCGCATGGCGAAGCACAGCCTACGTTGTGGTACGGCTTGTGTCAACTGTCCGCTGATGTTGTACGTCCAAATCACACACTGTACTGCACATTGGTCCTCATGTACTGAATGATACATCGTGGTACATGTGTGACCGTACCACGACTGCGCCAACAACGGCGAACCATACGGTCCAAATATTGTGCACTCAGCTACGTGTCGTCTCCCTATAAGAGCTGGATTGCAGTATGGTATGCCGTGGATGGCGATCAGCATGAGCCGTCTGTTGATGTAGTGGCGCGTGTTGTCAGACGTAGTCGTCTCTTCTCACTCACCGTGATAGCATGGTGCACTGCGTTCCACATCTGCGACATGCGACAGAGGCCGGTTGACAGTCGTTCGCGCAATGGACATCGCATACGTACGGGGGCCACCTTCCACGTGTTCGCGAAGCGTGCACATGTTGTTGCGTGTATGTGGGCAGACATAGTGTGTCGTGACACCTGACACAGGCATGCAACAATCGTTGAATTTGCAAATGGCGATGGACGTCTACGTTTGCTGGTGACGTTACGCAAATGAACAACTGGTAAACCGTTGTGGTGCGGTTGTTCTCGCTAGAGGTGAATCAGTGATGGCGACGATCGGTTGAGCTACCAACCGGTTGTTTCAGCGATACCCACCATGCCCACGAACGTGAATGGCATGTGGGTGTGAAGCGATACGCGGCGGTGGCTGGGTGGGACCGTCCCCGGCCGGTGAGGGGGGGCCTCCCGGCGTGCTGGCCGCGCGGTGCGTGGGCGCACGCGCTACAGCCGGCTGGTGGGGGCGGCCAGTGGCAGGCGCGCCGGCCGACGGAGGCGGCAGGCGGCGCAGCTGCGCGCCGGCGCACCCTGCACGCGGCGCCGTGCGGCCAAAGTAGGTCCTCGCGGGCCCGGTGCGAAGCGCGGTGGACATCTGCAGTGTGCTGGTCCGATTGAGGACTGTGTGCGCTGAGGATGCGCCGCCGCCCGGCGCTCGGCGCCGCGACGCCGTCTGCTGCTCGGTCGCCTCTGCGGTTCTCGCAGGTGGTTTGTATCGCAGCTGTGCGGACGTGTTGGCGCGTTCGCTTCGGCACCCAAGTGGGGCTTTTGTCCTTCTGTGGCGCTGGCGTTGGAGCTGCCGGCCACCGTAGGTGGCGCGTGTTGTCTCCCGCCGGCAATGCCACGACAGCACGCTCCCGGGCCTCTGTCGGCAGCGGCAAGCTCAGTTGGGAGCACGGGTGGTCGCACCTAAAGCGTCTACTCGCCAAACTCCGGGCGATTGCGCCTCTCTCGAACCCGACCAAGTACTTAGGACGGCGCTGCGCGCCGCCGGGACCTGAGAGGGTTTCGAGGTGTATTGTGCAGGGGAGCTCAGCCTCCTCCTGTTTGCAGAATAATTGAGCGGACGCTTGCGTGTTCGCGCGGGCCCCCGGGACACACTCCCGGGCGGCCGGCTGCTCAGCTCTAGTTGACGCAGCTCCCTGGTTGATCCTGCCAGTAGTCATATGCTTGTCTCAAAGATTAAGCCATGCATGTCTCAGTACAAGCCGCATTAAGGTGAAACCG
>NW_025726448.1:10000-12500 GCF_021461395.2 Schistocerca americana | reverse complement strand
GCCTTAACCTAACCTATATTGCGCCTTAACCTAACCTATATTGCGCCTTAACCTAACCTATATTGCGCCTTAACGTAACCCGCGTTGCGCCTTAACGTAACCCGCGTTGCGCCTTAACGTAACCCGCGTTGCGCCTTAACGTAACCCGCGTTGCGCCTTAACCTAACCCGCGTTGCGCCTTAACCTAACCCGCGTTGCGCCTTAACCTAACCCGCGTTGCGCCTTAACCTAACCCGCGTTGCGCCTTAACCTAACCCGCGTTGCGCCTTAACCTAACCCGCGTTGCGCCTTAACCTAACCCACGTTGCGCCTTAACCCAACCCACGTTGGGCCTTAACCCAACACACGTTGGGCCTTAACCCAACACACGTTGGGCCTTAACCCAACACACGTTGGGCCTTAACCCAACACACGTTGGGCCTTAACCCAACACACGTTGGGCCTTAACCCAACACACGTTGGGCCTTAACCCAACACACGTTGGGCCTTAACCCAACACACGTTGGGCCTTAACCCAACACACGTTGGGCCTTAACCCAACACACGTTGGGCCTTAACCCAACACACGTTGGGCCTTAACCCAACACACGTTGGGCCTTAACCCAACACACGTTGGGCCTTAACCCAACACACGTTGGGCCTTAACCCAACACACGTTGGGCCTTAACCCAACACACGTTGGGCCTTAACCCAACACACGTTGGGCCTTAACCCAACACACGTTGGGCCTTAACCCAACACACGTTGGGCCTTAACCCAACACACGTTGGGCCTTAACCCAACACACGTTGGGCCTTAACCCAACACACGTTGGGCCTTAACCCAACACACGTTGGGCCTTAACCCAACACACGTTGGGCCTTAACCCAACACACGTTGGGCCTTAACCCAACACACGTTGGGCCTTAACCCAACACACGTTGGGCCTTAACCTGCTCTGTAATTGTCATACGACGCGTTAAATTAGTGTAGTGTTGCCTAACTGCAACCCCCGCAATATAGTTTGCTACCCGCACTGCCCGGTCCCCAGAGTATCGCTTCATGTTAAACACCTTGCAGCTATACACTGTAATGCGGATGGCAGCAGGACGTACATGCTCAATGCCCTTCGCAGTTGTTCATTGGCATTCGCATGGCGAAGCACAGCCTACGTTGTGGTACGGCTTGTGTCAACTGTCCGCTGATGTTGTACGTCCAAATCACACACTGTACTGCACATTGGTCCTCATGTACTGAATGATACATCGTGGTACATGTGTGACCGTACCACGACTGCGCCAACAACGGCGAACCATACTGTCCAAATATTGTGCACTCAGCTACGTGTCGTCTCCCTATAAGAGCTGGATTGCAGTATGGTATGCCGTGGATGGCGATCAGCATGAGCCGTCTGTTGATGTAGTGGCGCGTGTTGTCAGACGTAGTCGTCTCTTCTCACTCACCGTGATAGCATGGTGCACTGCGTTCCACATCTGCGACATGCGACAGAGGCCGGTTGACAGTCGTTCGCGCAATGGACATCGCATACGTACGGGGGCCACCTTCCACGTGTTCGCGAAGCGTGCACATGTTGTTGCGTGTATGTGGGCAGACATAGTGTGTCGTGACACCTGACACAGGCATGCAACAATCGTTGAATTTGCAAATGGCGATGGACGTCTACGTTTGCTGGTGACGTTACGCAAATGAACAACTGGTAAACCGTTGTGGTGCGGTTGTTCTCGCTAGAGGTGAATCAGTGATGGCGACGATCGGTTGAGCTACCAACCGGTTGTTTCAGCGATACCCACCATGCCCACGAACGTGAATGGCATGTGGGTGTGAAGCGATACGCGGCGGTGGCTGGGTGGGACCGTCCCCGGCCGGTGAGGGGGGGCCTCCCGGCGTGCTGGCCGCGCGGTGCGTGGGCGCACGCGCTACAGCCGGCTGGTGGGGGCGGCCAGTGGCAGGCGCGCCGGCCGACGGAGGCGGCAGGCGGCGCAGCTGCGCGCCGGCGCACCCTGCACGCGGCGCCGTGCGGCCAAAGTAGGTCCTCGCGGGCCCGGTGCGAAGCGCGGTGGACATCTGCAGTGTGCTGGTCCGATTGAGGACTGTGTGCGCTGAGGATGCGCCGCCGCCCGGCGCTCGGCGCCGCGACGCCGTCTGCTGCTCGGTCGCCTCTGCGGTTCTCGCAGGTGGTTTGTATCGCAGCTGTGCGGACGTGTTGGCGCGTTCGCTTCGGCACCCAAGTGGGGCTTTTGTCCTTCTGTGGCGCTGGCGTTGGAGCTGCCGGCCACCGTAGGTGGCGCGTGTTGTCTCCCGCCGGCAATGCCACGACAGCACGCTCCCGGGCCTCTGTCGGCAGCGGCAAGCTCAGTTGGGAGCACGGGTGGTCGCACCTAAAGCGTCTACTCGCCAAACTCCGGGCGATTGCGCCTCTCTCGAACCCGACCAAGTACTTAGGACGGCGCTGCGCGCCGCCGGGACCTGAGAGGGTTTCGAGGTGTATTGTGCAGGGGAG
>NW_025726447.1:0-70761 GCF_021461395.2 Schistocerca americana | reverse complement strand
AACCTGAAGTGAAGCATCGGAATCTAAAACTGGACTCACAGGAGAGGTGCAAAGCATAGAAAATTAGAGTGTCAGTCCTCTTGTACTTAAGTCATCATTGTGGCTTTTGTATTAAATTCGGATGCAAATTTCTGTGCTTCATCGCCAATAAGAAGTTCCAAGGTATACTGTAAACCTGAAGTGAAGCGTCGGAATCTAAAACTGGACTCACAGGAGAGGTTCAAATCATAGAAAGTTAGGGTGTCAGTGCTCTTGTACTTATGTCGGCATTGTGCCTTTTGAATTTAATTCAGATGCAATTTCTGTGTTTCATCGTCAATAAGAAGTTCCAAGGTATACAGAAAACCTGAAGTGAAGCATCGGAATCTTAAACTGGACTCACAGGAGAGGTTTAAATCATTGAAAGTTAGAGTGTCAGTCCTCTTGTACTTAAGTTGGCATTGTGCTTTTTGTATTAAATTCGGATGCTATTTCTGTGTTTAATCATCAATAAGAAGGTCCAAGGGATACAGTAAACCTGAAGTGAAGCATTGGAATCTAAAACTGGACTCACAGCAGAAGCTCAAATTGTAGAATGATAGAGTGTCAGTCCTCTTGTACTTAAGTCGGCTTTGTGCCTTTTGTATTAAATTAGGATGCAATTTCTGTGCTTCATCGTCAATAAGACAATCCAAGGTATACACTAAACCTGAAGTGAAGCAGCGGAAGCTAAAACTGGACTCACAGGAGAGGTTCAAATCATAGAAATTTAGAGTGTCAGTCCTCTTGTGCTTAAGTCAGCATTGTGCCTTTTGTATTAAATTCGGATGCAATTTCTGTGTTCCATCGTCAATAAGAAGGTCCAAGGGATACAGTAAACCTCAAGTGAAGCATCGGAATCTAAGACTGGACCCACAGGAGAGGTTCAAATCATAGAAAATTAGAGTGTCAGTCCTCTTGTACTTAAGTCGGCTTTGTGCCTTTTGTATTACATTCGGATGCAATTTCTGTGTTTCATCATCAATAAAAAGGTCCAAGGGATACAGTAAACCTGAAGTGAAGCATCGGAATCTAAAACTGGACTCACAGGTCATGTTCAAATCAAATAAAGTTAGTGTGTCTGTCCTCTTGTACTTAAGTCATCATTGTGGTTTTGTATTAAATTCGGATGCAATTTCTGTGTTTCATCGTCAATAAGAATGTTGAAGGGATACAGTAAACCTGAAGTGAAGCATCGGAATCTAAAACTGGACTCACAGGAGGGGTTCAAATCACAGAAAGTTAGAGTGTCAGTCCTCTTGTTCTTCAGTCGGCATTGTGCCTTTTGTATTAAATTCGGATGCAATTTCTGTGTTTCATCGTCAATAAGATGGTCCAAGTGATACTGTAAACCTGAAGTGAAGCAACGGAATCTAAAACTGGACTCACAGGAGAGGTTCAAATCATAGAAAGTTAGAGTGTCAGATATCTTGTACTTAAGTCGGCATTGTGCCTTTTGTATTAAATTCGGATGCAATTTCTGTGTTTCATCGTCAATAAGATGGTCCAAGGGATTCAGTAAACCTGAAGTGAAGCATCGGAATCTAAAACTGGACTCACAGGAAAGGTTCAAATCATAGAAAGTTAGAGTGTCAGTCCTCTTGTACTTAAGTCGGCATTGTGCATTTTGTATTAAATTCGGATGGAAACTCTGTGTTTCATCATCAATAAGAAGGTCCAAGGGATACAGTAAACCTGAAGTGATGCATCGGAATCTAAAACAGGACTCACAGGAGAGGTTCAAATCATAGAAAATTAGAGTATCAGTCCTCTTGTACTTAAGCCGGCATTGTGCCTTTTGTATTAAATTCGGATGAAATTTCTGTGTTTCATCATCAATAAGAAAGTCCAACGGATACAGTAAACCTGAAGTGAAGCATCGGAATCTAAAACTGGACTTACAGATGAGGTTCAAATCATTGAAAGTTAGAGTGTCTGTCCTCTTGTACTTAAGTCATCATTGTGGCTTTTGTATTAAATTCGGATGCAATATCTGTGTTTCATCGTCAATAAGAAGGTCCAAGGGATACAGTAAACCTGAAGTGAAGCATCGGAATCTAAAACTGGACTCACAGGAGTGTTTCAAATCATAGAAAGTTAGAGTGTCAGTCCTCTTGTACTTAAGTCGGCATTGTGCCTTTTGTATCAAATTCGGATGCAATTTTTGTGTTTCATCGTCAATACGAATGTCCAAGGGATACTGTAAACCTGAAGTGAAGCATCGGAATCTGAAACTGTACTTACAGCAGAGGTTCAAATCATAGAAAGTTAGACTATCAGTCCTCTTGTACTTAGGTCGGCATTGTGCCTTTTGTATTAAATTCGGATGCAAATTCTGTGTTTCATCAACAACAAGAAGGTCCAAGGGATACAGTAAACCTGATGTGAAGCATCGGAATCTAAAACTGGACTCACAGGAAAGGTTCAAATCATAGAAAATTAGAGTGTCAGTCCTCTTGTACATAAGTCGGCATTGTGCCTTTTGTCTTAAATTCGGATGCAATTTATGTGTTTCATCATCAATAAGAAGGTCCAAGGGATACAGTGAACCTGAAGTGAAGCATAGGAATCTAAAACTGGACTCACATGTGAGGTTCAAATCATAGAAAGTTAGATTGTCTGTGACCTTGTACTTAAGTCATCATTGTGGCTTTTGTATTAAATTCGGATGGAATTTCTGTGCTTCATCGCCAATAAGAAGTTCCAAGGTATACAGTAAACCTGATGTGAAGCGTCGGAATCTAATACTGGACTCACAGGAGAGGTTCAAATCATAGAAAGTTAGAGTGTCAGTCCTCTTGTACTTAAGTTGGCATTGTGAATTTTGTATTAAATTCAGATGCAATTTCTGTGTTTGATCATCAATAAGAAGGTCCAAGGGATACAGTAAACCTGAAGTGAAACATTGGAATCTAAAACTGGACTCACAGCAGAGGCTCAAATCGTAGAATGATAGAGTGTCAGTCCTCTTGTACTTAAGTCGGCATTGTGCCTTTTGTATTAAATTCGGATGCAATTTCTGTGCTTCATCGTCGATAAGACAATCCAAGGTATACACTAAAACTGAAGTGAAGCATCGGAAGCTAAAACTGGACTCACAGGAGAGGTTCAAATCATAGAAAGTTAGAGTGACAGTCCGCTTGTACTTAAGTCGGCATTGTGCCTTTTGTATTAAATTCGGATGCAATTTCTGTGTTTCATCGTCAATAAGATGGTTCAAGTGATACTGTATACCTGAAGTGAAGCATCGGAATCTAAAACTGGACTCACAGGAAAGGTTCAAATCATAGAAAGTTAGAGTGTCAGATATCTTGTACTTAAGTCGGCATTGTGCCTTTTGTATTAAATTCGGATGCAATTTCTGTGTTTCATCGTCAATAAGATGGTCCAAGGGATTCAGTAAACCTCAAGTGAAGCATCGGAATCTAAAACTGGACTCACAGGAAAGGTTCAAATCATAGAAAGTTAGAGTGTCAGTCCTCTTGTACTTAAGCCGGCATTGTGCCTTTTGTAATTAATTCGGATGAAATTTCTGTGTTTCATCATCAATAAGAAGGTCCAACGGATACAGTAAACCTGAGGAGAAGCATCGGAATCTAAAACTGGACTTACAGGTGAGGTTCAAAACATGGAAAGTTAGAGTGTCTGTCCTCTTGTACATAAGTCATCAATGTGGCTTTTGTATTAAATTCGGATGCAATATCTGTGTTTCATCGTCAATAAGAAGGTCAAAGGGATACAGTAAACCTGAAGTGAAGCATCGGAATCTAAAACTGGACTTACAGGTGAGGTTCAAATCATGGAAAGTTAGAGTGTCTGTCCTCTTGTACTTAAGTCATCATTGTGGCTTTTGTATTAAATTCGGATGCAATATCTGTGTTTCATCGTCAATAAGAAGGTCCAAGGGATACAGTAAACCTGAAGTGAAGCATCGGAATCTAAAACTGGACTCACAGGAGTGTTTCATATCATAGAAAGTTAGAGTGTCAGTCCTCTTGTACTTAAGTCGGCATTGTGCATTTTGTATCAAATTCGGATGCAATTTTTGTGTTTCATCGTCAATACGAATGTCCAAGGGATACTGTAAACCTGAAGTGAAGCATCGGAATCTGAAACTGTACTTACAGCAGAGGTTCAAATCATAGAAAGTTAGACTATCAGTCCTCTTGTACTTAAGTCGGCATTGTGCCTTTTGTATTAAATTCGGATGCAAATTCTGTGTTTCATCAACAACAAGAAGGTCCAAGGGATACAGTAAACCTGAAGTGAAGCATCGGAATCTAAAACTGGACTCACAGGAAAGGTTCAAATCATAGAAAATTAGAGTGTCAGTCTTCTTGTACATAAGTCGGCATTGTGCCTTTTGTCTTAAATTCGGATGCAATTTATGTGTTTCATCATCAATAAGAAGGTCCAAGGGATACAGTGAACCTGAAGTGAAGCATAGGAATCTAAACCTGGACTCACATGTGTGGTTCAAATCATAGAAAGTTAGATTGTCTGTCCCCTTGTACTTAAGTCATCATTGTGGCTTTTGTATTAAATTCGGATGGAATTTCTGTGCTTCATCGCCAATAAGAAGTTCCAAGGTATACAGTAAACCTGATGTGAAGCGTCGGAATCTAATCTGGACTCACAGGAGAGGTTCAAATCATAGAAACTTAGAGTGTCAGTCCTCTTGTACTTAAGTTGGCATTGTGAATTTTGTATTAAATTCAGATGCAATTTCTGTGTTTGATCATCAATAAGAAGGTCCAAGGGATACGGTAAAACTGAAGTGAAACATCGGAATCTAAAACTGGACTCACAGCAGAGGCTCAAATCGTAGAATGATAGAGTGTCAGTCCTCTTGTACTTAAGTCGGCATTGTGCCTTTTGTATTAAATTCGGATGCAATTTCTGTGCTTCATCGTCAATAAGACAATCCAAGGTATACACTAAAACTGAAGTGAAGCATCGGAAGCTAAAACTGGACTCACAGGAGAGGTTCAAATCATAGAAAGTTAGAGTGACAGTCCGCTTGTACTTAAGTCGGCATTGTGCCTTTTGTATTAAATTCGGATGCAATTTCTGTGTTTCATCGTCAATAAGATGGTTCAAGTGATACTGTAAACCTGAAGTGAAGCATCGGAATCTAAAACTGGACTCACAGGAGAGGTTCAAATCATAGAAAGTTAGAGTGTCAGATATCTTGTACTTAAGTCGGCATTGTGCCTTTTGTATTAAATTCGGATGCAATTTCTGTGTTCCATCGTCAATAAGATGGTCCAAGGGATTCAGTAAACCTCAAGTGAAGTATCGGAATCTAAAACTGGACTCACAGGAAAGGTTCAAATCATAGAAAGTTAGAGTGTCAGTCCTCTTGTACTTAAGCCGGCATTGTGCCTTTTGTATTAAATTCGGATGAAATTTCTGTGTCTCATCATCAATAAGAAGGTCCAACGGATACAGTAAACCTGAGGAGAAGCATCGGAATCTAAAACTGGACTTACAGGTGAGGTTCAAATCATGGAAAGTTAGAGTGTCTGTCCTCTTGTACATAAGTCATCAATGTGGCTTTTGTATTAAATTCGGATGCAATATCTGTGTTTCATCGTCAATAAGAAGGTCAAAGGGATACAGTAAACCTGAAGTGAAGCATCGGAATCTAAAACTGGACTCACAGGAGTGGTTCAAATCATAGGAAGTTAGAGTGTCAGTCCTCTTGTACTTAAGTCGGCATTGTGCCTTTTGTATCAAATTCGGATGCAATTTTTGTGTTTCATCGTCAATACGAATGTCCAAGGGATACTGTAAACCTGAAGTGAAGCATCGGAATCTGAAACTGTACTTACAGCAGAGGTTCAAATCATAGAAAGTTAGACTATCAGTCCTCTTGTACTTAAGTCGGCATTGTGCCTTTTGTATTAAATTCGGATGCAAATTCTGTGTTTCATCAACAACAAGAAGGTCCAAGGGATACAGTAAACCTGAAGTGAAGCATCGGAATCTAAAACTGGACTCACAGGAAAGGTTCAAATCATAGAAAATTAGAGTGTCAGCCCTCTTGTACATAAGTCGGCATTGTGCCTTCTGTCTTAAATTCGGATGCAATTTATGTGTTTCATCATCAATAAGAAGGTCCAAGGGATACAGTGAACCTGAAGTGAAGCATCGGAATCTAAAACTGGACTCACAGGTGAGGTTCAAATCATAGAAAGTTAGAGTGTCTGTCCTCTTGTACTTAAGTCATCATTGTGGCTTTTGTATGAAATTCGGATGCAATTTCGGTGTTTCATCGTCAATAAGAAGGTCCATGGGATACAGTAAACCTAACGTGAAGCATCGGAATCTAAAGCTGGACTCACAGGAGTGGTTCAAATCATAAAAAGTTAGAGTGTCAGTCCTCTAGTACTTAAGTCGGCATTGTGCCTTTTGTATCAAATTCGGATGCAATTTCTGTGTTTCATCGTCAATACGAATGTCCAAATGATACAGTAAACCTGAAGTGAAGCATCGGAATTTTAAAGTGGACTCACAGGAGAGGTTCAAATCATAGAAAGTTAGGCTGTCAGTCCTCTTGTAATTAAGTCGGCATTGTGCATTCTGTATTAAATTCAGATGCAAATTCTGTAATTCATCAACAACAGGAAGGTCCAAGGGATACAGAAAACCTGAAGTGAAGCATCGAAATCTAAAACTGGACTCACAGGAGAGGTTCAAATCATTGAAAATTAGAGTGTCAGTCCTCTTGTACTTAAGTCGGCTTTGTGCCTTTTGTATTACATTCGGATGCAATTTCTGTGTTTCATCATCAATAAGAAGGTCCAAGGGATACAGTAAAACTGAAGTGAAGCATCGGAATCTAAAACTGGACTCACAGACGAGGTTCAAATCATAGAAAGTTAGTGTGTCTGTCCTCCTGTACTTAAGTCATCATTGTGGCTTTTGTATTAAATTCGGATGCAATTTCTGTGTTTCATCGTCAATAAGAAGGTCGAAGGGATACAGTAAACCTGAAGTGAAGAATCGGAAATTAAAACTGGACTCACAGGAGAGGTTCAAATCATAGGAAGGTAGAGTGTCAGTCCTCTTGTACTTAAGTCGGCATTGTGTCTTTTGTATTAAATTCGGATGCAATTTCTGTGTTTCATCGTTAATAAGAAGGTCCAAGGGATTCAGTAAACCTGAAGTGAAGCATCGAAATCTAAAACTGGACTCACAGGAGAGGTTCAAATCATAGAAAATTAGAGTGTCAGTCCTCTTGTACTTAAGTCGGCATTGTGCCTTTTGTATTAAATTCGAATGCAAATTCTGTGTTTCATTAACAACAAGAAGGTCCAAGGGATACAGTAAACCTGAAGTGAAGCATCGGAATCTAAAACTGGACTCACAGGAGAGGTTCAAATCATAGAAAATTAGAGTGTCAGTCCTCTTGTTCTTCAGACGGCATTGTGCACTTTGTATTAAATTCGGATGCAATTTCTGTGTTTCATCTTCTATAAGATAGTCCAAGGGATACTGTAAACCTGAAGTGAAGCATCGGAATCTAAAACTGGACTCACAGGAGAGGTTCAAATCATAGAAAGTTAGAGTGTCAGTCCTCTTGTACTTAAGTCGGCATTGTGCCTTTTGTATCAAATTCGGATGCAATTTCTGTGTTTCATCGTCAATAAGAAGGTCCAAGGGATACACTAAACCTGAAGTGAAGCATCGGAATCTAAAACTGGACTCACAAGAGAGTTTCAAATCATAGAAAGTTAGACTGTCAGTCCTCTGGTACTTAAGTCGACATTGTGCCATTTGTATTAAATTCGTATGCAAATTCTGTGTTTCATCAACAACAAGAAGGTCCAAGGGATACAGTAAACCTGAAGTGAAGCATCGGAATCTTAAACTGGACTTACAAGAGAGGTTCAAATCATAGAAAAGTAGAGTGTCAGTCATCTTGTACTTAAGTCGGCATTTTTCCTTTTGTATTAAATTCGGATGCAATTTCTGTGTTTCATCATCAATAAGAAGGTCCAAGGGATAAAGTAAACCTGAAGTGAAGCATCGGAATCTAAAACTGGACTCACAGGTGTGGTTCAAATCGTAGAAAGTTAGAGTGTCTGTCCTCTTGTAATTAAGTCATCGTTGTGGCTTTTGTATTAAATAAGGATGCAATTTCTGTGTTTCTTCGTCAATAAGAAGGTCCAAGGAATACAGTAAACCTGAAGTGAAGCATCGTAATCTAAAACTGGACTCACAGGAGAGGTTCAAATCATAGAAAGTTAGAGTGTCAGTCCTCTTGTTCTTCAGTCGGCGTTGTGCCTTTTGTATTAAATTCGGATGCAATTTCTGTGTGTCATCGTCAATAAGATGGTCCAAGGGATACAGTTAACCTGAAGTGAAGCATCGGAATCTAAAACTGGACTCACAGGAGAGGTTCAAATCATAGAAAGTTAGAGAGTAGAGTCCTCTTGTACTTAAGTCGGCATTGTGCCTTTTGTATTAAATTCGGATGCAATTCCTGTGTTTCATCGTGAATAAGAGGGTCCAAGGGATACAGTAAACGTGAAGTGAAGCATCGGAACTTAAAACTGGACTCACAGGTGAGGTTCAAATCATAGAGGGTTTGAGTGTCAGTCCTCTTGTACTTAAGTCGGCATTGTGCCTTCTGTTTTAAATTCGGATGCAATTTCTGTGTTTCATCATCAATAACAAGGTCCAAGGGATACAGTAAACCTGAAGTGAAGCATTGGTATCTAAAACTGTACTCACAGCAGAGGTTCAAATCATAGAATGATAGATTGTCAGTCCTCTTGTACTTAAGACGGCATTGTGAATTTAGTATTAAATTCGGATGCAATTTCTGTGATTCATTGTCAATAAGAAGGTCCAAGGTATATACTAAACCTGAAGTGAAGCATCCTAATCTAAAACTGGACTCACAGGAGAGCTTCAAATCATAGAAAGTTAGAGTGTCAGTCCTCTTGTACTTAAGTCGGCATTGTGCCTTTTGTATTAAATTAGAATGCAATTTCTGTGTTTCATCGTCAATAAGAAGGTCCTAGGGATACAGTAAACTTGAAGTGAGGCAACGGAATCAAAAACTGGACTCACAGGAAAGGTTCAAATCACAGAAAATTAGAGTGTCAGTCCTCTTGTACTTAAGTCATCATTGTGGCCTTTGTATTACATTCGGATTGAATTTCTGTGCTTCATCGCCAATAAGAAGTTCCGAGGTATACAGTAAACCTGAAGTGAAGCGTCGGAATCTAAAACTGGACTCACAGGAGAGGTTCAAGTCATAGGAAGTGAGAGTGTCAGTCCTCCTGTACTTAAGTCGGCATTGTGCCTTTTGAATTTAATTCCGATGCAATTTCTGTGTTTCTTCGTCAATAAGAAGGTCCAAGGGATACAGTAAACCTGAAGTGATGCATCGGAATCTAAAACTGGACTTACAGGTGAGGTTCAAATCATGTAAAGTTTGAGTGTCTGTCCTCTTGTACTTAAGTCATCATTGTGGCTTTTGTATGAAATTCGGATGCAATATCTGTGTTCCATCGTCAATAAGATGGTCCAACGGACACTGTAAACCTGAAGAGAAGCATCGGAATCTAAAACTGGACTTACAGGAGAGGTTCAAATCATAGAAAGTTAAAGTGTCAGTCCTCTTGTACTTATGTCGGCATTGTGCATTTTCAATTAAATTCGGATGGAAACTCTGTGTTTCATCATCAATAAGAAGGTCCAAGGGACACAGTAAACGTGAAGTGATGCATCGGAATCTAAAACTGGACTTACAGGAGAGGTTCAAATCATAGAAAATTAGAGTATCAGTCCTCTTTTACTTAAGCCGGCATTGTGCCTTTTGTATTAAATTCGGATGAAATTTCTGTGTTTCATCATCAATAAGAAGGTCCAAGGGATACAGTAAACCTGAAGTGTACCATCGGAATCTAAAACTGGACTTACAGGTGAGGTTCAAATCATGGAAAGTTAGAGTGTCTGTCCTTTTGTACTTAAGTCATCATTGTGGCTTTTGTATTAAATTCGGATGCAATATCTGTGTTTCATCGTCAATAAGAAGGTCCAAGGGATACAGTAAACCTGAAGTGAAGCATCGGAATCTAAAACTGGACTCACAGGAGTGGTTCAAATCATAGAAAGTTAGAGTGTCAGTCCTCTTGTACTTAAGTCGGCATTGTGCCTTTTGTATTAAATTCGGATGCAATATCTGTGTTTCATCGTCAATAAGAAGGTCCAAGGGATACAGTAAATATGAAGTGATGCATCGGAATCTAAAACTGGACTTACAAGTGAGGTTCAAACCATGGAAAGTTAGAGTGTCTGTCCTCTTGTACTTAAGTCATCATTGTGGCTTTTGTATTAAATTCGGATGCAATTTCTGTGTTTCATCATCAATAAGAAGGTCCAAGGGATACAGTAAACCTGAAGTGAAGCATTGGAATCTAAAACTGGACTCACAGCAGAGACTAAAATCGTAGAATGATAGAGTGTCTGTCCTCTTGTAGTTAAGTCGGCATTGTGCCTTTTGTATTAAATTCGGATACAATTTCTGTGCTTCATCGACAATAAGACAATCCAAGGTATACACTAAACCTGAAGTGAAGCATCGGAAGCTAAAACTGGACTCACAGTAGAGGTTCAAAACATAGAGAGTTAGAGTGTCAGTCCTCTTGTACTTACGTCGGCATTGTGCATTTTGTATTAAATTCGGATGGAAACTCTGTGTTTCATCATCAATAAGAAGGTCCAAGGGATACAGTAAACCTGAAGTGATGCATCGGAATCTAAAACTGGACTTACAGGAGAGGTTCAAATCATAGAAAATTAGAGTATCAGTCCTCTTTTACTTATGCCGGCATTGTGCCTTTTGTATTAAATTCGGATGAAATTTCTGTGTTTCATCATCAATAAGAAGGTCCAAGGGATACAGTAAACCTGAAGTGAACCATCGGAATCTAAAACTGGACTTACAGGTGATGTTCAAATCATAGAAAGTTAGAGTGTCTGTCCTTTTGTACTTAAGTCATCATTGTTCCTTTTGTATTAAATTCGGATGCAATATCTGTGTTTCATCGTCAATAAGAAGGTCCAAGGGATACAGTAAACCTGAAGTGAAGCATCGGAATCTAAAACTGGACTCACAGGAGTGGTTCAAATCATAGAAAGTTAGAGTGTCAGTCCTCTTGTACTTAAGTCGGCATTGTGCCTTTTGTATTAAATTCGGATGCAATATCTGTGTTTCATCGCCAATAAGAAGGTCCAAGGGATACAGTAAACCTGAAGTGAAGCATCGGAATCTAAAACTGGACTTACAAGTGAGGTTCAAACCATGGAAAGTTAGAGTGTCTGTCCTCTTGTACTTAAGTCATCATTGTGGCTTTTGTATTAAATTCGGATGCAATTTCTGTGTTTCATCATCAATAAGAAGGTCCAAGGGATACAGTAAACCTGAAGTGAAGCATTGGAATCTAAAACTGGACTCACAGCAGAGACTAAAATCGTAGAATGATAGAGTGTCTGTCCTCTTGTAGTTAAGTCGGCATTGTGCCTTCTGTATTAAATTCGGATACAATTTCTGTGCTTCGTCGTCAATAAGACAATCCAAGGTATACACTAAACCTGAAGTGAAGCATCGGAAGCTAAAACTGGACTCACAGTAGAGGTTCAAAACATAGAAAGTTAGAGTGTCAGTCCTCTTGTACTTACGTCGGCATTGTGCATTTTGTATTAAATTCGGAATGAAACTCTGTGTTTCATCATCAATAAGAAGGTCCAAGGGATACAGTAAACCTGAAGTGATGCATCGGAATCTAAAACTGGACTAACAGGAGAGGTTCAAATCATAGAAAATTAGAGTATCAGTCCTCTTGTACTTAAGCCGGCATTGTGCCTTTTGTATTAAATTCGGATGAAATTTCTGTGTTTTATCATCAAGAAGAAGGTCCAAGGGATACAGTAAACCTGAAGTGAAGCATCGGAATCTAAACTTGGACTTACAGGTGAGGTTCAAATCATGGAAAGTTAGAGTGTCTGTCCTCTTGTACTTCAGTCATCATTGTGGCTTTTGTATTAAATTCGGATGCAATTTCTGTGTTTCATCGTCAATAAGAAGGTCCAAGGGATACAGTAAACCTGAAGTGAAGCATCGGAATCTAAAACTGGACTCACAGGAGAGGTGCAAAGCATAGAAAATTAGAGTGTCAGTCCTCTTGTACTTAAGTCATCATTGTGGCTTTTGTATTAAATTCGGATGCAAATTTCTGTGCTTCATCGCCAATAAGAAGTTCCAAGGTATACAGTAAACCTGAAGTGAAGCGTCGGAATCTAAAACTGGACTCACAGGAGAGGTTCAAATCATAGAAAGTTAGGGTGTCAGTGCTCTTGTACTTATGTCGGCATTGTGCCTTTTGAATTTAATTCCGATGCAATTTCTGTGTTTCATCGTCAATAAGAAGTTCCAAGGTATACAGAAAACCTGAAGTGAAGCATCGGAATCTTAAACTGGACTCACAGGAGAGGTTTAAATCATTGAAAGTTAGAGTGTCAGTCCTCTTGTACTTAAGTTGGCATTGTGCTTTTTGTATTAAATTCGGATGCTATTTCTGTGTTTAATCATCAATAAGAAGGTCCAAGGGATACAGTAAACCTGAAGTGAAGCATTGGAATCTAAAACTGGACTCACAGCAGAAGCTCAAATTGTAGAATGATAGAGTGTCAGTCCTCTTGTACTTAAGTCGGCTTTGTGCCTTTTGTATTAAATTCGGATGCAATTTCTGTGCTTCATCGTCAATAAGACAATCCAAGGTATACACTAAACCTGAAGTGAAGCAGCGGAAGCTAAAACTGGACTCACAGGAGAGGTTCAAATCATAGAAAGTTAGAGTGTCAGTCCTCTTGTGCTTAAGTCAGCATTGTGCCTTTTGTATTAAATTCGGATGCAATTTCTGTGTTCCATCGTCAATAAGAAGGTCCAAGGGATACAGTAAACCTCAAGTGAAGCATCGGAATCTAAGACTGGACCCACAGGAGAGGTTCAAATCATAGAAAATTAGAGTGTCAGTCCTCTTGTACTTAAGTCGGCTTTGTGCCTTTTGTATTACATTCGGATGCAATTTCTGTGTTTCATCATCAATAAGAAGGTCCAAGGGATACAGTAAACCTGAAGTGAAGCATCGGAATCTAAAACTGGACTCACAGGTCATGTTCAAATCAAATAAAGTTAGAGTGTCTGTCCTCTTGTACTTAAGTCATCATTGTGGTTTTGTATTAAATTCGGATGCAATTTCTGTGTTTCATCGTCAATAAGAATGTTGAAGGGATACAGTAAACCTGAAGTGAAGCATCGGAATCTAAAACTGGACTCACAGGAGGGGTTCAAATCATAGAAAGTTAGAGTGTCAGTCCTCTTGTTCTTCAGTCGGCATTGTGCCTTTTGTATTAAATTCGGATGCAATTTCTGTGTTTCATCGTCAATAAGATGGTCCAAGTGATACTGTAAACCTGAAGTGAAGCAACGGAATCTAAAACTGGACTCACAGGAGAGGTTCAAATCATAGAAAGTTAGAGTGTCAGATATCTTGTACTTAAGTCGGCATTGTGCCTTTTGTATTAAATTCGGATGCAATTTCTGTGTTTCATCGTCAATAAGATGGTCCAAGGGATTCAGTAAACCTGAAGTGAAGCATCGGAATCTAAAACTGGACTCACAGGAAAGGTTCAAATCATAGAAAGTTAGAGTGTCAGTCCTCTTGTACTTAAGTCGGCATTGTGCATTTTGTATTAAATTCGGATGGAAACTCTGTGTTTCATCATCAATAAGAAGGTCCAAGGGATACAGTAAACCTGAAGTGATGCATCGGAATCTAAAACTGGACTCACAGGAGAGGTTCAAATCATAGAAAATTAGAGTATCAGTCCTCTTGTACTTAAGCCGGCATTGTGAATTTTGTATTAAATTCGGATGAAATTTCTGTGTTTCATCATCAATAAGAAAGTCCAACGGATACAGTAAACCTGAAGTGAAGCATCGGAATCTAAAACTGGACTTACAGATGAGGTTCAAATCATGGAAAGTTAGAGTGTCTGTCCTCTTGTACTTAAGTCATCATTGTGGCTTTTGTATTAAATTCGGATGCAATATCTGTGTTTCATCGTCAATAAGAAGGTCCAAGGGATACAGTAAACCTGAAGTGAAGCATCGGAATCTAAAACTGGACTCACAGGAGTGTTTCAAATCATAGAAAGTTAGAGTGTCAGTCCTCTTGTACTTAAGTCGGCATTGTGCCTTTTGTATCAAATTCGGATGCAATTTTTGTGTTTCATCGTCAATACCAATGTCCAAGGGATACTGTAAACCTGAAGTGAAGCATCGGAATCTGAAACTGTACTTACAGCAGAGGTTCAAATCATAGAAAGTTAGACTATCAGTCCTCTTGTACTTAGGTCGGCATTGTGCCTTTTGTATTAAATTCGGATGCAAATTCTGTGTTTCATCAACAACAAGAAGATCCAAGGGATACAGTAAACCTGAAGTGAAGCATCGGAATCTAAAACTGGACTCACAGGAAAGGTTCAAATCATAGAAAATTAGAGTGTCAGTCCTCTTGTACATAAGTCGGCATTGTGCCTTTTGTCTTAAATTCGGATGCAATTTATGTGTTTCATCATCAATAAGAAGGTCCAAGGGATACAGTGAACCTGAAGTGAAGCATAGGAATCTAAAACTGGACTCACATGTGAGGTTCAAATCATAGAAAGTTAGATTGTCTGTCCCCTTGTACTTATGTCATCATTGTGGCTTTTGTATTAAATTCGGATGGAATTTTTGTGCTTCATCGCCAATAAGAAGTTCCAAGGTATACAGTAAACCTGATGTGAAGCGTCGGAATCTAATACTGGACTCACAGGAGAGGTTCAAATCATAGAAAGTTAGAGTGTCAGTCCTCTTGTACTTAAGTTGGCATTGTGAATTTTGTATTAAATTCAGATGCAATTTCTGTGTTTGATCATCAATAAGAAGGTCCAAGGGATACAGTAAACCTGAAGTGAAGCATTGGAATCTAAAACTGGACTCACAGCAGAGGCTCAAATCGTAGAATGATAGAGTGTCAGTCCTCTTGTACTTAAGTCGGCATTGTGCCTTTTGTATTAAATTCGGATGCAATTTCTGTGCTTCATCGTCAATAAGACAATCCAAGGTATACACTAAACCTGAAGTGAAGCATCGGAAGCTAAAACTGGACTCACAGGAGAGGTTCAAATCATAGAATGTTAGAGTGACAGTCTGCTTGTACTTTAGTCGGCATTGTGCCTTTTGTATTAAATTCGGATGCAATTTCTGTGTTTCATCGTCAATAAGATGGTTCAAGTGATACTGTAAACCTAAAGTGAAGCATCGGAATCTAAAACTGGACTCACAGGAGAGGTTCAAATCATAGAAAGTTAGAGTGTCAGATATCTTGTACTTAAGTCGGCATTGTGCCTTTTGTATTAAATTCGGATGCCATTTCTGTGTTTCATCGTCAATAAGATGGTCCAAGGGATTCAGTAAACCTCAAGTGAAGCATCAGAATCTAAAACTGGACTCACAGGAAAGGTTCAAATCATAGAAAGTTAGAGTGTCAGTCCTCTTGTACTTAAGCCGGCATTGTGCCTTTTGTATTAAATTCGGATGAAATTTCTGTGGTTCATCATCAATAAGAAGGTCCAACGGATACAGTAAACCTGAGGAGAAGCATCGGAATCTAAAACTGGACTTACAGGTGAGGTTCAAATCATGGAAAGTTAGAGTGTCTGTCCTCTTGTACATAAGTCTTCAATGTGGCTTTTGTATTAAATTCGGATGCAATATCTGTGTTTCATCGTCAATAAGAAGGTCAAAGGGATACAGTAAACCTGAAGTGAAGCATCGGAATCTAAAACTGGACTCACAGGAGTGGTTCAAATCATAGGAAGTTAGAGTGTCAGTCCTCTTGTACTTAAGTCGGCATTGTGCCTTGTGTATCAAATTCGGATGCAATTTTTGTGTTTCATCGTCAATACGAATGTCCAAGGGATACTGTAAACCCGAAGTGAAGCATCGGAATCTGAAACTGTACTTACAGCAGAGGTTCAAATCATAGAAAGTTAGACTATCAGTCCTCTTGTACTTAAGTCGGCATTGTGCCTTTTGTATTAAATTCGGATGCAAATTCTGTGTTTCATCAACAACAAGAAGGTCCAAGGGATACAGTAAACCTGAAGTGGAGCATCGGAATCTAAAACTGGACTCACAGGAAAGGTTCAAATCATAGAAAGTTAGAGTGTCAGTCCTCTTGTTCTTCAGTCGGCATTGTGCCTTTTGTATTAGATTCGGATGCAATTTCTGTGTTTCATCATCAATAAGAAGGTCCAAGGGATACAGTAAACCTGAAGTGAAGCATTGGAATCTAGAACTGGACTCACAGCAGAGGCTCAAATCGTAGAATGATAGAGTGTCAGTCCTCTTGTACTTAAGTCGGCATTGTGCCTTTTGTATTAAATTCGGATGCAATTTCTGTGCTTCATCGTCAATAAGAAGGTCCATGGGATACAGTAAACCTAACGTGAAGCATCGGAATCTAAAACTGGACTCACAGGAGTGGTTCAAATCATAAAAAGTTAGAGTGTCAGTCCTCTAGTACTTAAGTCGGCATTGTGCCTTTTGTATCAAATTCGGATGCAATATCTGTGTTTCATCGTCAATACGAATGTCCAAGGGATACCGTAAACCTGAAGTGAAGCATCGGAATCTTAAAGTGGACTCACAGGAGAGGTTCAAATCATAGAAAGTTAGGCTGTCAGTCCTCTTGTAATTAAGTCGGCATTGTGCATTCTGTATTAAATTCAGATGCAAATTCTGTAATTCATCAACAACAGGAAGGTCCAAGGGATACAGAAAACCTGAAGTGAAGCATCGAAATCTAAAACTGGACTCACAGGAGAGGTTCAAATCATAGAAAATTAGAGTGTGAGTCCTCTTGTACTTAAGTCGGCTTTGTGCCTTTTGTATTACATTCGGATGCAATTTCTGTGTTTCGTCATCAATAAGAAGGTCCAAGGGATACAGTAAAACTGAAGTGAAGCATCGGAATCTAAAACTGGACTCACAGACGAGGTTCAAATCATAGAAAGTTAGTGTGTCTGTCCTCCTGTACTTAAGTCATCATTGTGGCTTTTGTATTAAATTCGGATGCAATTTCTGTGTTTCATCGTCAATAAGAAGGTCGAAGGGATACAGTAAACCTGAAGTGAAGCATCGGAATCTAAAACTGGACTCACAGGAGAGCTTCAAATCAGAGAAAGTTAGAGTGTCATTCCTCTTGTTCTTCAGTCGGCATTGTGCCTTTTGTATTAAATTCGGATGTAATTTCTGTGTTTCATCGTCAATAAGATGGTCCAAGGGATACTGTAAACCTGAAGTGAAGAATCGGAATCTAAAACTGGACTCACAGGAGAGGTTCAAATCATAGAAAGGTAGAGTGTCAGTCCTCTTGTACTTAAGTCGGCATTGTGTCTTTTGTATTAAATTCGAATGCAAATTCTGTGTTTCATTAACAACAAGAAGGTCCAAGGGATACAGTAAACCTGAAGTGAAGCATCGGAATCTAAAACTGGACTCACAGGAGAGGTTCAAATCATAGAAAATTAGAGTGTCAGTCCTCTTGTTCTTCAGACGGCATTGGGCACTTTGTATTAAATTCGGATGCAATTTCTGTGTTTCATCTTCTATAAGATAGTCCAAATGATACTGTAAACCTGAAGTGAAGCATCGGAATCTAAAACTGGACTCACAGGAGAGGTTCAAATCATAGAAAGTTAGAGTGTCAGTCCTCTTGTACTTAAGTCGGCATTGTGCCTTTTGTATTAAATTCGGATGCAATTTCTGTGTCTCATCGTCAATAAGAAGGTCCAAGGGATACACTAAACCTGAAGTGAAGCATCGGAATCTAAAACTGGACTCACAGGAGAGTTTCAAATCATAGAAAGTTAGACTGTCAGTCCTCTGGTACTTAAGTCGACATTGTGCCATTTGTATTAAATTCGTATGCAAATTCTGTGTTTCATCAACAACAAGAAGGTCCAAGGGATACAGTAAACCTGAAGTGAAGCATCGGAATCTTAAACTGGACTTACAAGAGAGGTTCAAATCATAGAAAAGTAGAGTGTCAGTCATCTTTTACTTAAGTCGGCATTGTTCCTTTTGTATTAAATTCGGATGCAATTTCTGTGTTTCATCATCAATAAGAAGGTCCAAGGGATAAAGTAAACCTGAAGTGAAGCATCGGAATCTAAAACTGGACTCACAGGTGTGGTTCAAATCGTAGAAAGTTAGAGTGTCTGTCCTCTTGTACTTAAGTCATCATTGTGGCTTTTGTATTAAATAAGGATGCAATTTCTGTGTTTCTTCGTCAATAAGAAGGTCCAAGGAATACAGTAAACCTGAAGTGAAGCATCGTAATCTAAAACTGGACTCACAGGAGAGGTTCAAATCATAGAGGGTTTGAGTGTCAGTCCTCTTGTACTTAAGTCGGCATTGTGCCTTCTGTTTTAAATTCGGATGCAATTTCTGTGTTTCATCATCAATAACAAGGTCCAAGGGATACAGTAAACCTGAAGTGAAGCATTGGTATCCAAAACTGTACTCACAGCAGAGGTTCAAATCATAGAATGATAGATTGTCAGTCCTCTTGTACTTAAGACGGCATTGTGAATTTAGTATTAAATTCGGATGCAATTTCTGTGATTCATTGTCAATAAGAAGGTCCAAGGTATATACTAAACCTGAAGTGAAGCATCCTAATCTAAAACTGGACTCACAGGAGAGCTTCAAATCATAGAAAGTTAGAGTGTCAGTCCTCTTGTGCTTAAGTCGGCATTGTGCCTTTTGTATTAAATTAGGATGCAATTTCTGTGTTTCATCGTCAATAAGAAGGTCCTAGGGATACAGTAAACTTGAAGTGAGGCAACGGAATCAAAAACTGGACTCACAGGAAAGGTTCAAATCACAGAAAATTAGAGTGTCAGTCCTCTTGTACTTAAGTCGGCATTGTGCCTTTTGTCTTAAATTCGGATGCAATTTCTGTGTTTCATCATCAATAAGAAGGTCCAAGGGATACAGTGAACCTGAAGTGAAGCATCGGAATCTAAAACTGGACTCACAGGTGAGGTTCAAATCATAGAAAGTTAGAGTGTCTGTCCCCTTGTACTTAAGTCATCATTGTGGCTTTTGCATTAAATTCGGATGCAATTTCTGTGTTTCATCGTCAATAAGAAGGTCCAAGGGATACAGTAAACCTGAAGTGAAGCATCGGAATCTAAAACTGGACTCACAGGAGTGGTTCAAATCATAGAAAGTTAAAGTGTCAGTCCTCTTGTTCTTCAGTCGGCATTGTGCCTTTTGTCTTAAATTCGGATGCAATATCTGTGTTTCATCATCAATAAGAACGTCCAAGGGATACAGTGAACCTGAAGTGAAGCACGGAATCTAAAACTGGACTCACAGGTAAGGTTCAAATCATAGAAAGTGAGAGTGTCTGTCCTCTTGTAGTTAAGTCATCATTGTGGCTTTTGTATTAAATTCAGATGCAATTTCTGTGTTTCATCGTCAATAAGAAGGTCGAAGGGATACAGTAAACCAGAAGTGAAGCATCGGAATCTAAAACTGGACTCACAGGAGAGGTTCATATCATAGAACGTTAGAGTGTCAGTCCTCTTGTTCTTCAGTCGGCATTGTGCCTTTTGTATTAAATTCGGATGCAATATCTGTGTTTCATCGTCAATAAGATAGTCCAAGGGATACTGTAAACCTGAAGTGAAGCATCGGAATCTAAAACTGGACTCACAGGAGAGGTTCAAATCATAGAAAGTTAGAGTGTCAGTCCTCTTGTACTTAAGTCGGCATTGTGCCTTTTGTATTCAATTCGGATGCAATTTCTGTGTTTCATCGTCAATAAGAAGGTCCAAGGGATACACTAAACCCGAAGTGAAGCATCGGAATCTAAAACTGGACTTACAGGAGAGGTTCAAATCATAGAAAGTTAGACTGTCAGTCCTCTGGTACTTAAGTCGACATTGTGCCTTTTGTATTAAATTCGTATGCAAATTCTGTGTTTCATCAACAACAAGGAGGTCCAAGGCATACAGTAAACCTGAAGTGAAGCATCGGAATCTAAAACTGGACTTACAAGAGAGGTTCAAATCATAGAAAATTAGAGTGTCTGTCCTCTTGCACTTAAGTCATCATTGTGGCTTTTGTATTAAATAAGGATGCAATTTCTGTGTTTCACCGTCAAAAAGAAGGTCGAAGGGATACAGTAAACCTGAAGTGAAGCATCGGAATCTAAAACTGGACTCACAGGAGAGGTTCAAATCATCGAAAGTTAGAGTGTCAGTCCTCTTGTTCTTCAGTCGGCGTTGTGCCTTTTGTATTAAATTCGGATGCAATTTCTGTGTGTCATCGTCAATAAGATGGTCCAAGGGATACAGTAAACCTGAAGTGAAGCATCGGAATCTAAAACTGGACTCACAGGAGAGGTTCAAATCATAGAAAGTTAGAGTGTAGAGTCCTCTTGTACTTAAGTCGGCATTGTGCTTTTTGTATTAAATTCGGATGCAATTTCTGTGTTTCATCGTGAATAAGAGGGTCCAAGGGATACAGTAAACCAGAAGTGAAGCATCGGAACTTAAAACTGGACTCACAGGTGAGGTTCAAATCATAGAAAGTTAGAGTGTCAGTCCTCTTGTACTTAAGTCGGCATTGTGCATTTTGTATTAAATTCGGATGCACTTTCTGTGTTTCATCATCAATAACAAGGTCCAAGGGATACAGTAAACCTGAAGTGAAGCATTGGTATCTAAAACTGTACTCACAGCAGAGGTTCAAATCATAGAATGATAGATTGTCAGTCCTCTTGTACTTAAGACGGCATTGTGAATTTAGTATTAAATTCGGATGCAATTTCTGTGATTCATTGTCAATAAGAAGGTCCAAGGTATATACTAAACCTGAAGTGAAGCATCCTAATCTAAAACTGGACTCACAGGAGAGCTTCAAATCATAGAAAGTTAGAGTGTCAGTCCTCTTGTGCTTAAGTCGGCATTGTGCCTTTTGTATTAAATTAGGATGCAATTTCTGTGTTTCATCGTCAATAAGAAGGTCCTAGGGATACAGTAAACTTGAAGTGAGGCAACGGAATCAAAAACTGGACTCACAGGAAAGGTTCAAATCACAGAAAATTAGAGTGTCAGTCCTCTTGTACTTAAGTCGGCATTGTGCCTTTTGTCTTAAATTCGGATGCAATTTCTGTGTTTCATCATCAATAAGAAGGTCCAAGGGATACATTGAACCTGAAGTGAAGCATCGGAATCTAAAACTGGACTCACAGGTGAGGTTCAAATCATAGAAAGTTAGAGTGTCTGTCCCCTTGTACTTAAGTCATCATTGTGGCTTTTGCATTAAATTCGGATGCAATTTCTGTGTTTCATCGTCAATAAGAAGGTCCAAGGGATACAGTAAACCTGAAGTGAAGCATCGGAATCTAAAACTGGACTCACAGGAGTGGTTCAAATCATAGAAAGTTAAAGTGTCAGTCCTCTTGTTCTTCAGTCGGCATTGTGCCTTTTGTCTTAAATTCGGATGCAATATCTGTGTTTCATCATCAATAAGAACGTCCAAGGGATACAGTGAACCTGAAGTGAAGCACGGAATCTAAAACTGGACTCACAGGTAAGGTTCAAATCATAGAAAGTGAGAGTGTCTGTCCTCTTGTAGTTAAGTCATCATTGTGGCTTTTGTATTAAATTCGGATGCAATTTCTGTGTTTCATCGTCAATAAGAAGGTCGAAGGGATGCAGTAAACCAGAAGTGAAGCTTCGGAATCTAAAACTGGACTCACAGGAGAGGTTCATATCATAGAACGTTAGAGTGTCAGTCCTCTTGTTCTTCAGTCGGCATTGTGCCTTTTGTATTAAATTCGGATGCAATATCTGTGTTTCATCGTCAATAAGATAGTCCAAGGGATACTGTAAACCTGAAGTGAAGCATCGGAATCTAAAACTGGACTCACAGGAGAGGTTCAAATCATAGAAAGTTAGAGTGTCAGTCCTCTTGTACTTAAGTCGGCATTGTGCCTTTTGTATTCAATTCGGATGCAATTTCTGTGTTTCATCGTCAATAAGAAGGTCCAAGGGATACACTAAACCCGAAGTGAAGCATCGGAATCTAAAACTGGACTTACAGGAGAGGTTCAAATCATAGAAAGTTAGACTGTCAGTCCTCTGGTACTTAAGTCGACATTGTGCCTTTTGTATTAAATTCATATGCAAATTCTGTGTTTCATCAACAACAAGGAGGTCCAAGGCATACAGTAAACCTGAAGTGAAGCATCGGAATCTAAAACTGGACTTACAAGAGAGGTTCAAATCATAGAAAATTAGAGTGTCTGTCCTCTTGCACTTAAGTCATCATTGTGGCTTTTGTATTAAATAAGGATGCAATTTCTGTGTTTCACCGTCAAAAAGAAGGTCGAAGGGATACAGTAAACCTGAAGTGAAGCATCGGAATCTAAAACTGGACTCACAGGAGAGGTTCAAATCATAGAAAGTTAGAGTGTCAGTCCTCTTGTTCTTCAGTCGGCGTTGTGCCTTTTGTATTAAATTCGGATGCAATTTCTGTGTGTCATCGTCAATAAGATGGTCCAAGGGATACAGTAAACCTGAAGTGAAGCATCGGAATCTAAAACTGGACTCACAGGAGAGGTTCAAATCATAGAATGTTAGAGTGTAGAGTCCTCTTGTACTTAAGTCGGCATTGTGCTTTTTGTATTAAATTCGGATGCAATTTCTGTGTTTCATCGTGAATAAGAGGGTCCAAGGGATACAGTAAACCAGAAGTGAAGCATCGGAACTTAAAACTGGACTCACAGGTGAGGTTCAAATCATAGAAAGTTAGAGTGTCAGTCCTCTTGTACTTAAGTCGGCATTGTGCCTTTTGTATTAAATTCGGATGCACTTTCTGTGTTTCATCATCAATAAGAAGGTCCAAGGGATACAGTAAACCTGAAGTGAAGCATTGGAATCTAAAACTGGACTCACAGCAGAGGTTCAAATAATAGAATGATAGATTGTCAGTCCTCTTGTACTTAAGACGGCATTGTGAATTTAGTATTAAATTCGGATGCAATTTCTGTGATTCATTGTCAATAAGAAGGTCCAAGGTATATACTAAACCTGAAGTGAAGCATCGGAATCTAAAACTGGACTCACAGGAGAGCTTCAAATCATAGAAAGTTAGAGTGTCTGTCCTCTTGTACTTAAGTCGGCATTGTGCCTTTTGTATTAAATTCGGATGCAATTTCTGTGTTTCATCATCAATAAGAAGGTCCAAGGGATACAGTGAACCTGAAGTGAAGCATCGGAATCTAAAACTGGACTCACAGGAGTGGTTCAAATCATAGAAAGTTAGAGTGTCTGTCCCCTTGTACTTAAGTCATCATTGTGGCTTTTGTATTAAATTCGGATGCAATTTCTGTGTTTCATCGTCAATAAGAAGGTCCAAGGGATACAGTAAACCTGAAGTGAAGCATCGGAATCTAAAACTGGACTCACAGGAGAGGTTCAAATCATAGAAAGTTAGAGTGTCAGTCCTCTTGTACTTAAGTCGGCATTTTGCCTTTTGTATTAAATTCGGATGCAATTTCTGTGTTTCATCGTTAATAAGAAGGTCCAAGGGATACACTAAACCTGAAGTGAAGCATCGGAATCTAAAACTGGACTCACAGGAGAGGTTCAAATCATAGAAAGTTAGACTGTCAGTCCTCTGGTACTTAAGTCGACATTGTGCCTTTTGTATTAAATTCGTATGCAAATTCTGTGTTTCATCAACAACAAGGAGGTCCAAGGCATACAGTAAACCTGAAGTGAAGCATCGGAAGCTAAAACTGGACTTACAAGAGAGGTTCAAATCATAGAAAATTAGAGTGTCAGTCATCTTGTACTTAAGTCGGCATTGTTCCTTTTGTATTAAATTCGTATGCAATTTCTGTGTTTCACCATCAATAAGATGGTCCAAGGGATAAAGTAAACCTGAAGTGAAGCATCGGAATCTAAAACTGGACTCACAGGTGTGGTTCCAATCGTAGAAAGTTAGAGTGTCTGTCCTCTTGTACTTAAGTCATCAATGTGGCTTTTGTATTAAATAAGGATGCAATTTCTGTGTTTCATCGTCAAAAAGAAGGTCGAAGGGATACAGTAAACCCGAAGTGAAGCATTGGAATCTAAAACTGGACTCACAGCAGAGGTTCAAATCAAGAATGATAGATTGTCAGTCCTCTTGTACTTAAGACGGCATTGTGAATTTAGTATTAAATTCGGATGCAATTTCTGTGTTTCATCGTCAATAAGAAGGTCCAAGGGATATATTAAACCTGAAGTGAAGCATCGGAATCTAAAACTGGACTCACAGGAGAGTTTTAAATCATCGAAAGTTAGAGTGTCAGTCCTCTTGTACTTAAGTTGGCATTGTGAATTTTGTATTACATTCGGATGCAATTTCTGTGTTTCATCATCAATAAGAAGGTCCAAGGGATACAGTAAACCTGAAGTGAAGCATCGGAATCTAAAACTGGACTCACAGACGAGGTTCAAATCATAGAAAGTTAGAGTGTCTGTCCTCCTGTACTGAAGTCATCATTGTGGCTTTTGTATTAAATTCGGATGCAATTTCTGTGTTTCATCGTCAATAAGAAGGTCGAAGGGATTCAGTAAACCTGAAGTGAAGCATCGGAATCTAAAACTGGACTCACAGGAGAGCTTCAGATCATATAAAGTTAGATCGTCAGTCCACTTGTTTTTCAGTCGGCATTGTGCCTTTTGTATTAAATTCGGATGCAATTTCTGTGTTTCATCGTCAATAAGATGGTCCAAGGGATACTGTAAACCTGAATTGAAGCATCGGAATCTAAAACTAGACTCACAGGAGATGCTCAAATCATAGAAAGTTAGAGTGTCAGTCCTCTTGTACTTAAGTCGGCATTGTGCCTTTTGTATTAAATTCGGATGCAATTTCTGTGTTTCATCGTCAATAAGATGGTCCAAGGGATTCAGTAAACCTGAAGTGAAGCACCGGAGTCTAAAACTGGACTCACAGGAGAGGTTCAAATCATAGAAAGTTAGAGTGTCATTCCTCTTGTTCTTCAGTCGGCATTGTGCCCTTTGTATTAAATTCGGATGCAATTTCTGTGTTTCATCGTCAATAAGATGGTCCAAGGGATACTGTAAACCTGAAGTGAAGCATCGGAATCTAAAACTGGACTCACAGGAGAGGTTCAAATCATAGAAAATTAGAGTGTCAGTCCTCTTGTACTTAAGTCGGCATTGTGCCTTTTGTCTTAAATTCGGATGCAATTTCTGTGTTTCATCATCAATAAGAAGGTCCAAGGGATACAGTGAACCGGAAGTGAAGCATCGGAATCTAAAACTGGACTTACAGGTGAGGTTCAAATCATAGAAAGTTAGAGTGTCTGTCCTCTTGTACTTAAGTCATCATTGTGGCTTTTGTATTAAATTCGGATGCAATTTCTGTGTTTCATCGTCAATAAGAAGGTCGAAGGGATACAGTAAACCTGAAGTGGAGCATCGGAATCTAAAACTGGACTCACAGGAGAGGTTCAAATCATAGAAAGTTAGAGTGTCAGTCCTCTTGTACTTAAGTCATCATTGTGGCTTTTGTATTAAATTCGGATGCAATTTCTGTGTTTCATCGTCAATAAGAAGGTCGAAGGGATACAGTAAACCTGAAGTGAAGCATCGGAATCTAAAACTGGACTCACAGGAGAGGTTCAAATCATAGAAAGTTAGAGTGTCAGTCCTCTTGTTCTTCAGTAGGCATTGAGCCTTTTGTATTAAATTCGGATGCAATTTCTGTGTTTCATCGTCAATAAGATGGTCCAAGGGATACTGTAAACCTGAAGTGAAGCATCGGAATCTAAAACTGGACTCACAGGAGAGGTTCAAATCATAGAAAGTTAGAGTGTCAGTCCTCTTGTACTTAAGTCGGCATTGTGCCTTTTGTATTAAATTCGGATGCAATTTCTGTGTTTCATCGTCAATAAGAAGGTCCAAGGGATAGACTAAACCTGAAGTGAAGCATCGGAATCTAAAACTGGACTCACAGGAGAGGTTCTAATCATAGAAAGTCAGACTGTCAGTCCTCTGGTACTTAAGTCGACATTGTGCCTTTTGTATTAAATTCGTATGCATATTCTGTGTTTCATCAACAACAAGAAGGTGCAAGGGATTCAGTAAACCTGAAGTGAAGCATCGGAATCTAAAACTGGATTTACAAGAGAGGTTCAAATCATAGAAAATTAGATTGTCAGTCATCTTGTACTTAAGTCGGCATTGTTCCTTTTGTATTAAATTCGGATGCAATTTCTGTGTTTCATCATCAATAAGAAGGTCCAAGGGATACAGTAAACCTGAAGTGAAGCATCGGAATCTAAAACTGGACTCACAGGCGTGGTTCAAATCGTAGAAAGTTAGAGTGTCTGTCCTCTTGTACTTAAGTCAGCATTGTGCCTTATGTATTAATTTCGGATGCAATTTCTGTGTTTCATCATCAATAAGAAGGTCCAAGGGATACAGTAAACCTGAAATGAAGCATTGGAACTTAAAACTGGACTCACAGGTGAGGTTCAAATCATAGAAAGTTAGAGTGTCAGTACTCTTGTACTTAAGTCGGCATTGTGCCTTATGTATTAAATTCGGATGCAATTTCTGTGTTTCATCATCAATTAGAAGGTCCAAGGGATACAGTAAACCTGAAATGAAGCATTGGAATCTAAAACTGGACTCACAGGAGAGGTTCAAATCATAGAAAAATAGAGTGTAGAGTCCTCTTGTACTTAAGTCGGCATTGTGCTTTTTGTATTAAATTCGGAAGCAATTTCTGTGTTTCATCGTGAATAAGATGGTCCAAGGGATACAGTAAACCTGAAGTGAAGCATCGGAACTTAAAACTGGACTCACAGGTGAGGTTCAAATCATAGAAAGTTAGAGTGCCAGTACTCTTGTACTTAAGTCGGCATTGTGCCTTATGTATTAAATTCGGATGCAATTTCTGTGTTTCATCATCAATAAGAAGGTCCAAGGGATACAGTAAACCTGAAATGAAGCATTGGAATCTAAAACTGGACTCACAGCAGAGGTTCAAATCATAGAATGATAGATTGTCAGTCCTCTTGTACTTAAGACGGCATTGTGAATTGTGTATTAAATTCGGATGCAATTTCTGTGCTTCATCGTCAATAAGAAGGTCCAAGGTATACACTAAACCTGAAGTGAAGCATCGGAATCTAAAACTGGACTCACAGGAGAGGTTCAAATCATAGAAAGTTAGAACGCGTGTCCTCTTGTACTTAAGTCGGCATTGTGCTTTTTGTATTAAATTCGGATGGAAATTCTATGTTTCATCATCAATAAGAAGCACCAAGGGATACAGTAAACCCGAAGTGAAGCATCGGAATCTAAAACTGGACTCACAGGAGAGGTTCAAATCGCAGAAAATTAGAGTATCAGTCCTCTTGTACTTAAGCCGGCATTGCGCCTTTTGTATTAAATTCGGTTGCAATTTCTGTGTTTCATCATCAATAAGAAGGTCCAAGGGATACAGTAAACCAGAAGTGAAGCATCGGAATCTAAAACTGGACTCACAGGTGAGGTTCAAATCATGGAAAGTTAGAGTGTCTGTCCTCTTGTACTTAAGTCATCATTGTGGCTTTTGTATTAAATTCGGATGCAATTTCTGTGTTTCATCGTCAATAAGAAGGTCAAAGGTATACAGTAAACCTGAAGTGAAGCATCGGAATCTAAAACTGGACTCACAGGAGAGGTTCAAATCTAAGATAGTTAGAGTGTCAGTCCTCTAGTTTTTCAGTCGGCATTGTGCCTTTTGTAGTAAATTCGGATGCAATTTCTGTGTTTCATCGTCAATAAGATGGTCCAAGGGATACAGTAAACCTGAAGTGAAGCATCGGAATCCAAAACAGGAGCCACAGGAGAGGTTCAAACCATAGAAAGTTAGAGTGCCAGTCCTCTTGTACTTATGTCGGCATTGTGCCTTTTATATGAAATTCGGATGCAAATTATGTGTTTCATCATCAATAAGAAGGTCCAAGGGATACAGTAAACCTGAAGTGAAGCATCGGAATCTAAAACTGGACTCACAGCTGAGGTTTAAATCATAGAAAGTTTGAGTGTCAGTTCTCTTGTACTTCAGTCGGCATTGTGCCTTTTGTATTAAATTCGGATGCAATTTCTGTGTTTCATCATCAATAAGAAGGTCTAAGGGATACAGTAAACCTGAGGTGAAGCATCGGAATCTAAAACTGGACTAACAGGTGAGGTTCAAATCAGAGAAATTAGAGTGTCAGTCCTCTTGTCGGCATTGTGCCTTTTGTATTAAATTCGGATGCAATTTCTGTGTTTCATCGTCAATAAGAAGGTCCAAGGGATACAGTAAACCTAAAGTGAAGCGTCTGACTCTAAAACTGGACTCACAGGAGAGTTTCAAATCATAGGTAGTGAGAGTGTCAGTCCTCTTGTACTTAAGTCGGCATTGTGCTTTTTGTATTAAATTCGGATGGAAATTCTATGTTTCATCATCAATAAGAAACACCAAGGGATACAGTAAACCCGAAGTGAAGCATCGGAATCTAAAACTGGACTCACAGAAGAGGTTCAAATCGCAGAAAATTAGAGTATCAGTCCTCTTGCACTTCAGCCGGCATTGCGCCTTTTGTATTAAATTCGGTTGCAATTTCTGTGTTTCATCATCAATAAGAAGGTCCAAGGGATACAGTAAACCAGAAGTGAAGCATCGGAATCTAAAACTGGACTAACAGGTGCGGTTCAAATCATAGAAAGTTAGAGTGTCAGTCCTTATGTACTTAAGTCGGCATTGTGCCTTTTGAATTTAATTCCGATGCAATTTCTGTGTTTCATCGTAAATACGAAGGTCCAAGGGATACATTAAACCTGAAGTGAAGCATCGGAATCTAAATCTGGACTCACAGGAGAGGTTTAAATCATTGAAAGTTAGAGTGTCAGTTCTCTTGTACTTAAGTCGGCATTGTGCCTTTTGAATTAAATTCGGATGCAATTTCTGTGTTTCATCATCAATTAGAAGGTCCAAGGGATACAGTAAACCTGAAGTGAAGCATTGGAATCTAAAACTGGACTCACAGCAGAGGCTCAAATCGTAGAACGATATAGTGTCAGTCCTCTTGTACTTAAGTCGGCATTGTGGCTTTTGTATTAAATTCGGATGCAATTTCTGTCCTTCATAGTCAATAAGACGGTCCAAGGTATACACTAAACCTGAAGTGAAGCATCGGAATCAAAAACTGGACTCACAGGAGCGGTTCAAATCTTAGATAGTTAGAGTGTCAGTCCTCTTGTTCTTCAGACGGCATTGTGCCTTTTGTAGTAAATTCGGATGCAATTTCTGTGTTTCATCGTCAATAAGAAGGTCCAAGGTATACACTAAACCTGAAGTGAAGCATCGGAATCTAAAACTGGACTCACAGGAGAGGTTCAAATCATAGAAAGTTAGAGTGTCAGTCCTCTTGTACTTAAGTCGGCATTGTGCCTTTTGTATTAAATTCGGATGCAATTTCTGTGTTTCATCGTCAATAAGGAGGTCCAAGGGATACAGTAAACCTGAAGTGAAGCATCGGAATCTAAAACTGGACTCACAGGAGAGGTTCAAATCATAGAAAGTTAGAGTGTCAGTCCTCTTGTACTTAAGTCGGCATTGTGCATTTTCTATTAAATTCGGATGGATATTCTATGTTTCATCATCAATAAGAAGCTCCAAGGGATACAGTAAACCAGAAGTGAAGCATCGGAATCTAAAACTGGACTCACAGGAGAGGTTCAAATCATAGAAAGTTAGAGTGTCAGTCCTCTTGTACTTAAGTCGGCATTGTGCCTTTTGTATTAAATTCGGATGCAATTTCTGTGTTTCATCATCAATAAGAAGGTCCAAGGGATACAGTAAACCTGAAGTGAAGCATTGGAATCTAGAACTGGACTCACAGCAGAGGCTCAAATTGTAGAATGATAGAGTGTCAGTCCTCTTGTACTTAAGTCGGCATTGTGCCTTTTGTATTAAATTCGGATGCAATTTCTGCGCTTCATCGACAATAAGACGGTCAAAGGTATACACTAAACCTGAAGTGAAGCATCGGAAGCTAAAACTGGACTCACACTAGAGGTTCAAATCATAGAAAGTTAGAGTGTCAGTCCTCTTGTACTTAGGTTGGCATAGTGCCTTTTGTATTAAATTAGGATGCAATTACTGTGTTTCATCGTCAATAAGAAGGTCCAAGGGATGCAGTAAACCTGAAATGAAGCATCGGAATCTAAAACTGGACTCACAGGAGTGGTTCAAATCATAGAAAGTTAGAGTGTCAGTCCCCTTGTACTTACGTCGGCATTGTGCCTTTTGTATCAAATTCGGTTGCAATTTCAGTGTTTCATCGTCAATAAGAATGTCCAGGGGATACAGTAAACCTGAAATGAAGCATCGGAATCTAAAACTGGACTCACAGGAGAGGTTCAAATCATAGAGAGTTAGAGTGTCAGTCCTCTTGTACTTATGTCGGCATTGTGCCTATTGTATTATATTCGGATTCAATTTCTGTGTTTCATCTTCAATAAGAGGGTCCAAGGGATCCAGTAAACCGGAAGTGAAGCATCGGAATCTAAACTGGACTCACAAGAGTGGTTCAAATCATAGAAAATTAGAGTGTCAGTCCTCTTGTACTTAAGTCGGCATTGTGCCTTTTGTATTAATTTCGGATGCAAATTCTGTGTTTCATCAACAACAAGAAGGTCCAAGGGATACAGCAAACCTGAAGTGAAGCATCGGAATCTAAAACTGGACTCACAGGAGAGGTTCAAATCATAAAAAATTAGAGTGTCAGTCCTCTTGTACTTAAGTCGGCATTGTGCCTTTTGTATTAAATTCGGGTGCAATTTCTGTGTTTCATCATCAATATAAAGGTCCAAGGGATACAGTAAACCTGAAGTGAAGCATCGGAATCTAAAACTGGACTCACAGGTGAGGTTCAAATCATAGAAAGTTAGAGTGTCAGTCCTTTTGTACTTAAGTCGGCATTGTGCCTTTTGTATTAAATTCGGATGCAATTTCTGTGTTTCATCATCAATAAGAAGGTCCAAGGGATACAGTAAACCTGAAGTGAAGCATTGGAATCTAAAACTGGACTCACAGCAGAGGTTCAAATCATAGAATGATAGATTGTCAGTCCTCTTGTACTTAAGACGGCATTGTGCATTTTGTATTAAATTCGGATGGAAATTCTATGTTTCATCATCAATAAGAAACACCAAGGGATACAGTAAACGCGAAGTGAAGCATCGGAATCTAAAACTGGAGTCACAGGAGAGGTTCAAATCGCAGAAAATTAGAGTATCAGTCCTCTTGTACTTAAGCCGGCATTGCGCATTTTGTATTACATTCGGTTGCAATTTCTGTGTTTCATCATCAATAAGAAGGTCCAAGGGATACAGTAAACCAGAAGTGAAGCATCGGAATCTAAAACTGGACTCACAGGTGAGGTTCAAATCATAGAAAGTTAGTGTGTCTGTCCTCTTGTACTTAAGTCATCATTGTGGCTTTTGTATTAAATTCGGATGCAATTTCTGTGTTTCATCGTCAATAAGAAGGTCCAAGGGATACAGTAAACCTGAAGTGAAGCATCGGGATCTAAAACTGGACTCACAGGAGAGGTTCAAATCATAGATAGTTAGAGTGTCAGTCCTCTAGTTTTTCAGTCGGCATTGTGCCTTTTGTAGTACATTCGGATGCAATTTCTGTGTTTCACCGTCAATAAGATGGTCCAAGGTATACAGTAAACCTGAAGTGAAGCATCGGAATCCAATACAGGATCCACAGGAGAGGTTCAAACCATTGAAAGTTAGAGTGTCAGTCCTCTTGAACTAAAGTCGGCATTGTGCCTTTTGTATGAAATTCGGATGCAAATTCTGTGTTTCATCGTCAATAAGAAGGTCCAAGGTATACACTAAACCTGAAGTGAAGCATCGGAATCTAAAACTGGACTCACAGGAGAGGTTCAAATCATAGAAAGTTAGAGTGTCAGTCCTCTTGTACTTAAGTCGGCATTGTGCCTTTTGTATTAAATTCGGATGCAATTTCTGTGTTTCATCGTCAATAAGGAGGTCCAAGGGATACAGTAAACCTGAAGTGAAGCATCGGAATCTAAAACTGGACTCACAGGAGAGGTTCAAATCATAGAAAGTTAGAGTGTCAGTCCTCTTGTACTTAAGTCGGCATTGTGCATTTTCTATTAAATTCGGATGGATATTCTATGTTTCATCATCAATAAGAAGCTCCAAGGGATACAGTAATCCAGAAGTGTAGCATAGGAATCTAAAACTGGACTCACAGGAGAGGTTCAAATCATAGAAAATTAGAGTATCAGACCTCTTGTACTTAAGCCGGCATTGTGCCTTTTGTATTAAAGTCGGATGCAATTTCTCTGTTTCATCATCAATAAGAAGGTCCAAGGGATACAGTAAACCTGAGGTGAAGCATCGGAATCAAAAACTGGACTCACAGGAGAGGTTCAAATCATAGAAAGTTAGAGTGTCAGTCCTCTTGTCGGCATTGTGCTTTTTGTATTAAGTTCGGATGCAATTTCTGTGTTTCATCGTCAATAAGAAGGTCCAAGGGATACAGTAAACCTGAAGTGAAGCATCGGTGTCTAAAACTGGACTCACAGGAGAGGTTCAAATCATAGAAAGTTAGAGTGTCAGTCCTCTTGTACTTAAGACGGCATTGTGCCTTTTGTATTAAATTCGGATGCAATTTCTGTGCTTCATCGCCAATAAGAAGGTCCAAGGTATACAGTAAACCTCAAGTGAAGCGTAGGAATCTAAAACTGGACTCACAGGAGAGGTTCAAATCATAGAAAGTGAGAATGTCAGTCCTCTTGACTTAAGTCGGCATTGTGCCTTTTAAATTAAATCCGATGCAATTTTTGTGTTTCATCGCCAATAAGAAGGTCCAAGGTATACATTAAACCTGAAGTGAAGCATCGGAATCTAAATCTGGACCCACAGGAGAGGTTTAAATCATTGAAAGTTAGAGTGTCAGTCCTCTTGTACTAAAGTCGGCATTGTGCCTTTTGTATTAAATTCGGATGCAATTTCTGTGTTTCATCATCAATAAGAAGGTCCAAGGGATACAGTAAACCTGAAGTGAAGCATTGGAATCTAGAACTGGACTCACAGCAGAGGTTCAAATCATAGAAAGTTAGAGTGACAGTCCTCTTGTACTTAGGTTGGCATAGTGCCTTTTGTATTAAATTAGGATGCAATTTCTGTGTTTCATCGTCAATAAGAAGGTCCAAGGGATGCAGTAAACCTGAAATGAAGCATCGGAATCTAAAACTGGACTCACAGGAGTGGTTCAAATCATAGAAAGTTAGAGTGTCAGTCCCCTTGTACTTACGTCGGCATTGTGCCTTTTGTATCAAATTCGGTTGCAATTTCAGTGTTTCATCGTCAATAAGAATGTCCAGGGGATACAGTAAACCTGAAATGAAGCATCGGAATCTAAAACTGGACTCACAGGAGAGGTTCAAATCATAGAGAGTTAGAGTGTCAGTCCTCTTGTACTTATGTCGGCATTGTGCCTATTGTATTATATTCGGATTCAATTTCTGTGTTTCATCTTCAATAAGAGGGTCCAAGGGATCCAGTAAACCGGAAGTGAAGCATCGGAATCTAAAACTGGACTCACAAGAGTGGTTCAAATCATAGAAAATTAGAGTGCCAGTCCTCTTGTACTTAAGTCGGCATTGTGCCTTTTGTATTAATTTCGGATGCAAATTCTGTGTTTCACCAACAACAAGACGGTCCAAGTGATACAGCAAACCTGAAGTGAAGCATCGGAATCTAAAACTGGGGTCACAGGAGAGGTTCAAATCATAAAAAATTAGAGTGTCAGTCCTCTTGTACTTAAGTCGGCATTGTGCCTTTTGTATTAAATTCGGATGCAATTTCTGTGTTTCATCATCAATAAAAAGGTCCAAGGGATACAGTAAACCTGAAGTGAAGCATCGGAATCTAAAACTGGACTCACAGGTGAGGTTCAAATCATAGAAAGTTAGAGTGTCAGTCCTTTTGTACTTAAGTCGGCATTGTGCCTTTTGTATTAAATTCGGATGCAATTTCTGTGTTTCATCATCAATAAGAAGGTCCAAGGGATACAGTAAACCTGAAGTGAAGCATTGGAATCTAAAACTGGACTCACAGCAGAGGTTCAAATCATAGAATGATAGATTGTCAGTCCTCTTGTACTTAAGACGGCATTGTGCATTTTGTATTAAATTCGGATGGAAATTCTATGTTTCATCATCAATAAGAAACACCAAGGGATACAGTAAACGCGAAGTGAAGCGTCGGAATCTGAAACTGGAGTCACAGGAGAGGTTCAAATCGCAGAAAATTAGAGTATCAGTCCTCTTGTACTTAAGCCGGCATTGCGCCTTTTGTATTACATTCGGTTGCAATTTCTGTGTTTCATTATCAATAAGAAGGTCCAAGGGATACAGTAAAAAAGAAGTGAAGCATCGGAATCTAAAACTGGACTCACAGGTGAGGTTCAAATCATAGAAAGTTAGTGTGTCTGTCCTCTTGTACTTAAGTCATCATTGTGGCTTTTGTATTAAATTCGGATGCAATATCTGTGTTTCATCGTCAATAAGAAGGTCCAAGGGATACAGTAAACCTGAAGTGAAGCATCGGGATCTAAAACTGGACTCACAGGAGAGGTTCAAATCATAGATAGTTAGAGTGTCAGTCCTCTAGTTTTTCAGTCGGCATTGTGCCTTTTGTAGTAAATTCGGATGCAATTTCTGTGTTTCACCGTCAATAAGATGGTCCAAGGGATACAGTAAACCTGAAGTGAAGCATCGGAATCCAATACAGGATCCACAGGAGAGGTTCAAACCATTGAAAGTTAGAGTGTCAGTCCTCTTGAACTTAAGTCGGCATTGTGCCTTTTGTATGAAATTCGGATGCAAATTCTGTGTTTCATCATCAGTAAGAAGGTCCAAGGGATACAGTAAACCTGAAGTGAAGCATCGGAATCTAAAACTGGACTCACAGGAGAGGTTCAAATCATAGATAGGTGGAGTGTCAGTCCTCTAGTTTTTCAGTCGGGATTGTGCCTTTTGTATTAAATTCGGATGCAATTTCTGTGTTTCATCATCAATAAGAAGGTCCAAGGGATACAATAAACCTGAAGTGAAGCATCGGAATCTAAAACTGGACTCACAGGAGAGGTTTAAATCATAGAAAGTTTGAGTGTCAGTTCTCTTGTACTTCAGTCGGCATTGTGCCTTTTGTATTAAATTCGGATGCAATTTCTGTGTTTCATCATCAATAAGACGGTCTAAGGGATACAGTAAACCTGAGGTGAAGCATCGGAATCTAAAACTGGACTAACAGGTGAGGTTCAAATCATAGAAAGTTAGAGTGCCAGTCCTCTTGTCGGCATTGTCCCTTTTGTATTAAATTCGGATGCAATTTCTGTGTTTCATCGTCAATAAGAAGGTCCAAGGGATACATTAAACCTGAAGTGAAGCGTCGGAATCTAAAACTGGACTCACAGGAGAGGTTCAAATCATAGGAAGTGAGAGTGTCAGTCCTCTTGTACTTAAGTCGACATTGTGCCTTTTGAATTTAATTCCGATGCAATTTCTGTGTTTCATCGTAAATAGGAAGGTCCAAGGGATACATTAAACCTGAAGTGAAGCATCGGAATCTAAATCTGGACTCACAGCTGAGGTTTAAATCATAGAAAGTTTGAGTGTCAGTTCTCTTGTACTTCAGTCGGCATTGTGCCTTTTGTATTAAATTCGGATGCAATTTCTGTGTTTCATCATCAATTAGAAGGTCCAAGGGATATAGTAAACCAGAAGTGAAGCATTGGAATCTAAAACTGGACTCACAGCAGAGACTCAAATCGTAGAACGATAGAGTGTCAGTCCTCTTGTACTTAAGTCGGCCTTGTGGCTTTTGTATTAAATTCGGATGCAATTTCTGTGCTTCATCGTCAATAAGACGGTCCAAGGATTACACTAAACCTGAAGTGAAGCATCGGAAGCTAAAACTGGACTCACAGGAGAGGTTCAAATCTTAGATAGTTAGAGTGTCAGTCCTATTGTACTTAAGTCGGCATTGTGCCTTTTGTATTAAATTCGGATGCAATTTCTGTGTTTCATCGTGAATAAGAGGGTTCAAGGGATACAGTAAACCTGAAGTGAACCATCGGAACTTAAAACTGGACTCACAGGTCAGGTTCAAATCATAGAAGTTTAGAGTGTCAGTCCTCTTGTACTTAAGTCGGCATTGAGCCTTTTGTATTAAATTCGGATGCAATTTCTGTGTTTCATCGTCAATAAGAAGCTCCAAGGGATACAGTAAACCTGAAGTGAAGCATCGTAATCAAAAACTGGACTCACAGGAGAGGTTCAAATCATAGAAAATTAGAGTGTCAGTCCTCCTGTACTTAAGTCGGCATTGTGCCATTTGTATTAAATTCGGATGCAATTTCTGTGTTTCATCATCAATTAGAAGGTCCAAGGGATACATTAAACCTGAAGTGAAGCATCGGAATCTAAAACTGGACTCACAGGTGGGGTTCAAATCATAGAAAGATAGAGTGTCTGTCCTCTTGTACTTAAGTCGGCATTGTGCCTTATGTATTAAATTCGGATGCAATTTCTGTGTTTCATCGTCAATAAGATGGTCCAAGGGATTCAGTAAACCTGAAGTAAAGCATCGGAATCTAAAACTGGACTCACAGGAGAGGTTCAAATCATAGAAAGTTAGAGTGTCAGTCCTCTTGTACTTAAGTCGGCATTGTGCATTTTGTATTAAATTCGGATGGAAACTCTGTCTTTCATCATCAATAAGAAGGTCCAAGGGATACAGTAAACCTGAAGTGATGCATCGGAATCTAAAACTGGACTCACAGGAGAGGTTCAAATCATATAAAATTAGAGTATCAGTCATCTTGTACTTAAGCCGGCATTGTGCCTTTTGTATTAAATTCGGATGAAATTTCTGTGTTTCATCATCAATAAGATGGTCCAAGGGATATAGTAAACCTGAAGTGAAGCATCGGAATCTAAAACTGGACTCACAGGAGAGGTTCAAATCATATAAAATTAGTGTGTCAGTCCTCTTGTTCTTCAGTCCGCATTGTGCCTTTTGTATTAAATTCAGAAGCATATTCTGTGTTTCATCGTCAATGAGATGGTCCAAGAGATACAGTAAACCTGAAGTGAAGCATCAGAATCTAAAACTGGACTCACAGGGGAGGTTCAAATCATAGAAAGTTAGAGTGTGGAGTCCTCTTGTACTTAAGTCGGCATTGAGCCTTTTGTATTAAATTCGGATGCAATTTCTGTGTTTCATCGTGAATAAGAGGGTCCAAGGGATACAGTAAACCTGAAGTGAAGCATCGGAACTTAAAACTGGACGCACAGGTGAGGTTCAAAACATAGAAAGTTAGAGTGTCAGTCCTCTTGTACTTAACTCGGCTTTGTGCCTTTTGTATTACATTCGGATGCAATTTTTGTGTTACATCAGCAATAAGAAGGTCCAAGGGATACAGTAAACCTGAAGTGAAGCATTGGAATTTAAAACTGGACTCACAGCTGAGGTTCAAATCAGAGAATGATAGAGTGTCAATCCTCTTGTACTTAAGTCGGCATTGTGCATTTTGCATTAAATTCGGATGGATATTCTGTGTTTCATCGTCAATAAGAAGGTCCAAGCGATACAGTAAACCTGAAGTGAAGCATTGGAATCTAAAACTGGACTCACAGCAGAGGTTCAAATCAGAGAATGATAGAGTGTCAGTCCTCTTGTACTTAAGTCGGCATTGTGCATTTTGTATTAAATTCGGATGGATATTCTGTGTTTCATCGTCAATAAGAAGAACCAAGGGATACAGTATATCTGAAGTGAAGCATCGGAATCTAAAACTGGACTCACAGGAGAGGTTCAAATCATAGAAAGTTAGAGTGTCAGTCCTCTTGTACTTAAGTCGGCATTGTGCATTTTGTACTAAATTCCAATGGAAACTCTGTCTTTCATCATCAATAAGAAGGTCCAAGGGATACAGTAAACCTGAAGTGATGCATCGGAATCTAAGACTGGACTCACAGGAGAGGTTCAAATCATATAAAATTTGAGTATCAGTCCCCTTGTACTTAAGCCGGCATTGTGCCTTTTGTATCAAATTCGGATGAAATTTCTGTGTTTCATCATCAATAAGAAGGTCCAAGGGATACAGTAAACCTGAAGTGAAGCATCGAAATCTAAAACTGGACTTACAGGTGAGGATCAAATCGTGGAAAGTTAGAGTGTCTGTCCTCTTGTACTTAAGTCATCATTGTGGCTTTTGTATTTAATTCGGATGCAATTTCTGTGTTTCATCGTCAATAAGAAGGTCCAAGGGATACAGTAAACCTGAAGTGAAGCATCGGAATCTAAAACTGGACTCACAGGAGTGGTTCAAATCATAGAAAGTTAGAGCGTCAGTCCTCTTGTACTTAAGTCGGCATTGTGCCTTTTGTATCAAATTCGGATGCAATTTCTGTGTTTCATCGTCAATACGAATGTCCAAGGGATACAGTAAACCTGAAGTGAAGCATCGGAATCTAAAGCTGGACTTACAGTAGAGGTTCAAATCATAGAAAGTTAGACTGTCAGTCCTCTTGTACTTAAGTCGGCATTGTGCCTTTTGTATTAAATTCGGATGCAAATTCTGTGTTTTATCAACAACAAGAAGGTCCAAGGGATACAGTAAACCTGAAGTGAAGCATCGGAATCTAAAACTGGACTCACAGGAGAGGTTCAAATCATAGAAAATTACAGTATCAGTCCTCTTGTACTTAAGCCGGCATTATGCCTTTTGTATTAAATTCGTATGCAATTTCTGTGTTTCATCATCAATAAGAAGGTCCAAGGGATACAGTAAACCTGAAGTGAAGCATCGGAATCTAAAACTGGACCCACAGGTGAGGTTCAAATCATTGAAAGTTAGAGTGTCTGTCCTCTTGTACTTAAGTCATCATTGTGGCTTTGTATTAAATTCGGATGCAATATCTGTGTTTCATCGTCAATAAGAAGCCCAAGGGATACAGTAAACCTGAAGTGAAGCATCGGAATTTAAAACTGGACTCACAGGAGTGGTTCAAATCATAGAAAGTTGGAGTGTCAGTCCTCTTGTACTTAAGTCGGCATTGTGGATTTTGTATTAAATTCCGATGCAATTTCTGTGTTTCATCGTCGATACGAATGTCCAAGGGATACAGTAAACCTGAAGTGAAGCATCGGAATCTAAAACTGGACTTACAGGAGAGGTTTAAATCATAGAAAGTTAGACTGTCAGTCCTCTTGTACTTAAGTCGGCATTGTGCCTTTTGTATTAAATTCGGATGCAAATTCTGTGTTTCATCAACAACAAGAGGGTCCAAGGGATACAGTAAACCTGAAGTGAAGCATCGGAATCTAAAACTGGACTCACAGGAGAGGTTCAAATCATAGAAAATTAGAGTGTCAGTCCTCTTGTACTTAAGTCGGCATTGTGCCTTTTGTCTTAAATTCGGATGCAATTTCTGTGTTTCATCGTCAATAAGAACTTCCAAGGGATACAGTGAACCTGAAGTGAAGCATCGGAATCTAAAACTGGACTCACAGGTGAGGTTCAAATCATAGAAAGTTAGAGTACCTGCCCTCTTGTACTTAAGTCATCATTGTGGCTTTTGTATTAAATTCGGATGCAATTTCTGTGTTTCATCGTCAATAAGAAGGTCCAAGGGATACAGTAAACCTGAAGTGAAGCATCGGAATCCAAAACTGGCTCACAGGAGCTGTTCAAATCATAGAAAGTTAGAGTGTCAGTCCTCTTGTTCTTCAGTCGGCATTGTGCCTTTTGTATTAAATTCGGATGCAATTTCTGTGTTTCATTGTCAATAAGATAGTCCAAGGGATACTGTAAACCTGAAGTGAAGCATCGGAATCTAAAACTGGACTCACAGGAGAGGTTCAAATCATAGAAAGTTAGAGTGTCAGTCCTCTTGTACTTAAGTCGGCATTGTGCCATTTGTATTAAATTCGGATGCAATTTCTGTGTTTCATCGTCAATAAGAAGGTCCAAGGGATACACTAAACCTGAAGTGAAGCATCGGAATCTAAAACTGCACTCACAGGAGAGGATCAAATCATAGAAAGTTAGAGTGTCTGTCCTCTTGTACTTAAGTCATCATTGTGGCATTTGTATTAAATTCGGATGCAATTTCTGTGTTTCATCGTTAATAAGAAGGTCCAAGGGATACAGTAAACCTGAAGTGAAGCATCGGAATCTAAAACTGGACTTACAGGAGAGGTTCAAATCATAGAAAGTTAGACTGTCAGTCCTCTTGTACTTAAGTCGGCATTGTGCCTTTTGTATTAAATTCGGATGCAAATTCTGTGTTTCATCAACAACAAGAAGGTCCAAGGGATACAGTAAACCTGAAGTGAAGCATCGGAATCTAAAACTGGACTCACAGGAGAGGTTCAAATCATAGAAAATTAGAGTGTCAGTCCTCTTGTACTTAAGTCGGCATTGTGCCTTTTGTCTTAAATTCGGATGCAATTTCCGTGTTTCATCGTCAATAAGAACTTCCAAGGGATACAGTGAACCTGAAGTGAAGCATCGGAATCTAAAACTGGACTCACATGTGAGGTACAAATCATAGAAAGTTAGAGTGTCTGTCCTCTTGTACTTAAGTCATCATTGTGGCTTTTGTATTAAATTCGGATGCAGTTTCTGTGTTTCATCGTCAATAAGAAGGTCCAAGGGATACAGTAAACCTGAAGTGAAGCATCGGAATCTAAAACTGGACTCACAGGAGAGGTTCAAATCATAGAAAGTTAGAGTGTCAGTCCTCTTGTTCTTCAGTCGGCATTGTGCCTTTTGTACTAAATTCGGATGCATTTTCTGTGTTTCATCGTCAATAAGATAGTCCAAGGGATACTGTAAACCTGAAGTGAAGCATCGGAATCTAAAACTGGACTCACAGGAGAGGTTCAAATCATAGAAAGTTAGAGTGTCAGTCCTCTTGTACTTACGTCGGCATTGTGCCTTTTGTATTAAATTCGGATGCAATTTCTGTGTTTCATCGTCAATAAGAACGTCCAAGGGATACACTAAACCTGAAGTGAAGCATCGTAATCAAAAACTGGACTCACAGGAGAGGTTCAAATCTTAGATAGTTAGAGTGTCAGTCCTCTTGTTCTTCAGTCGGCATTGTGCCTTTTGTAGTAAATTCGGATGCAATTTCTGTGTTTCATCGTCAATAAGAAGGTCCAAGGGATACAGTAAACCTGAAGTGAAGCATCGGATTCCAAAACTGGACTCACAGGAGAGGTTCAAATCATAGAAAGTTAGAGTGTCAGTCCTCTTGTACTTAAGTCGGCATTGTGCATTTTCTATTAAATTCGGATGGAAATTCTATGTTTCATCATCAATAAGAAGCTCCAAGGGATACAGTAAACCAGAAGTGTAGCATCGGAATCTAAAACTGGACTCACAGGAGAGGTTCAAATCATAGGAAATTAGAGTATCAGACCTCTTGTACTTAAGCCGGCATTGTGCCTTTTGTATTAAAGTAGGATGCAATTTCTCTGTTTCATCATCGATAAGAAGGTCCAAGGGATACAGTAAACCTGAGGTGAAGCATCGGAATCTAAAACTGGACTCACAGGAGAGGTTCAAATCATAGAAAGTTACAGTGTCAGTCCTCTTGTCGGCATTGTGCCTTTTGTATTAATTTCGGATGCAAATTCTGTGTTTCATCAACAACAAGAAGGTCCAAGGGATACAGCAAACCTGAAGTGAAGCATCGGAATCTAAAACTGGACTCACAGGAGTGGTTCAAATCATAAAAAATTAGAGTGTCAGTCCTCTTGTACTTAAGTCAGCATTGTGCCTTTTGTATTAAATTCGGATGCAATTTCTGTGTTTCATCATCAATAAAAAGGTCCAAGGGATACAGTAAACCTGAAGTGAAGCATCGGAATCTAAAACTGGACTCACAGGTGAGGTTCAGATCATAGAAAGTTAGTGTGTCTGTCCTCTTGTACTTAAGTCATCATTGGGGCTTTTGTATTAAATTCGGATGCACTTTCTGTGTTTCATCGTCAATAAGAAGGTCCAAGGGATACAGTAAACCTGAAGTGAAGCATCGGGATCTAAAACTGGACTCACAGGAGAGGTTCAAATCATAGATAGTTAGAGTGTCAGTCCTCTAGTTTTTCATTCGGCATTGTGCCTTTTGTAGTACATTCGGATGCAATTTCTGTGTTTCACCGTCAATAAGATGGTCCAAGGGATACAGTAAACCTGAAGTGAAGCATCGGAATCCAATACAGGATCCACAGGAGAGGTTCAAACCATTGAAAGTTAGAGTGTCAGTCCTCTTGAACTTAAGTCGGCATTGTGCCTTTTGTATGAAATTCGGATGCAAATTCTGTGTTTCATCATCAATAAGAAGGTCCAAGGGATACAGTAAACCTGAAGTGAAGCATCGGAATCTAAAACTGGACTCACAGGAGAGGTTCAAATCATAGATAGGTAGAGTGTCAGTCCTCTAATTTTTCAGTCGGCATTGTGCCTTTTGTATTAAATTCGGATGCAATTTCTGTGTTTCATCATCAATAAGAAGGTCCAAGGGATACAGTAAACCTGAAGTGAAGCATCGGAATCTAAAACTGGACTCACAGGAGAGGTTTAAATCATAGAAAGTTTGAGTGTCAGTTCTCTTGTACTTCAGTCGGCATTGTGCCTTTTGTATTAAATTCGGATGCAATTTCTGTGTTTCATCATCAATAAGACGGTCTAAGGGATACAGTAAACCTGAGGTGAAGCATCGGAATATAAAACTGGACTAACAGGTGAGGTTCAAATCATAGAAAGTTAGAGTGCCAGTCCTCTTGTCGGCATTGTGCCTTTTGTATTAAATTCGGATGCAATTTCTGTGTTTCATCGTCAATAAGAAGGTCCAAGGGATACATTAAACCTGAAGTGAAGCGTCGGAATCTAAAACTGGACTCACAGGAAAGGTTCAAATCATAGTAAGTGAGAATGTCAGTCCCCTTGTACTTAAGTCGACATTGTGCCTTTTGAATTTAATTCCGATGCAATTTCTGTGTTTCATCGTAAATAAGAAGGTCCAAGGGATACATTAAACCTGAAGTGAAGCATCGGAATCTAAACCTGGACTCACAGCTGAGGTTTAAATCATAGAAAGTTTGAGTGTCAGTTCTCTTGTACTTCAGTCGGCATTGTGCCTTTTGTATTAAATTCGGATGCAATTTCTGTGTTTCATCATCAATTAGAAGGTAAAAGGGATACAGTAAACCAGAAGTGAAGCATTGGAATCCTAAACTGGACTCACAGCAGAGACTCAAATCGTAGAACGATAGAGTGTCAGTCCTCTTGTGCTTAAATCGGCATTGTGGCTTTTGTATTAAATTCGGATGCAATTTCTGTGCTTCATCGTCAATAAGACGGTCCAAGGTATACACTAAACCTGAAGTGAAGCATCGGAAGCTAAAACTGGACTCACAGGAGAGGTTCAAATCTTAGATAGTTAGAGTGTCAGTCCTCTTGTTCTTCAGTCGGCATTGTGCCTTTTGTAGTAAATTCGGATGCAATTTCTGTGTTTCATCGTCAATAAGAAGGTCCAAGGTATACTCTAAACCTGAAGTGAAGCATCGGAATCTAAAACTGGACTCACAGGAGAGGTTCAAATCATAGAAAGTTAGAGTGTCAGTCGTATTGTACTTAAGTCGGCATTGTGCCTTTTGTATTAAATTCGGATGCAATTTCTGTGTTTCATCGTGAATAAGAGGGTTCAAGGGATACAGTAAACCTGAAGTGAACCATCGGAACTTAAAACTGGACTCACAGGTCAGGTTCAAATCATAGAAGTTTAAAGTGTCAGTCCTCTTGTACTTAAGTCGGCATTGAGCCTTTTGTATTAAATTCGGATGCAATTTCTGTGTTTCATCGTCAATAAGAAGATCCAAGGGATACAGTAAACCTGAAGTGAAGCATCGTAATCAAAAACTGGACTCACAGGAGAGGTTCAAATCTGAGATAGTTAGAGTGTCAGTCCTCTTGTTCTTCAGTCGGCATTGTGCCTTTTGTAGTAAATTCGGATGCAATTTCTGTGTTTCATCGTCAATAAGATGGTCCAAGGTATACACTAAACCTGAAGTGAAGCATCGGAATCTAAAACTGGACTCACAGGAGAGGTTCAAATCATAGAAAGTTAGAGTGTCAGTCCTCTTGTACTTAAGTCGGCATTGTGCCTTTTGTATAAAATTCAGATGCAATTTCTGTGTTTCATCGTCAATAAGAAGGTCCAAGGGATACAGTAAACCTGAAGTGAAGCATCGGATTCTAAAACTGGACTCACAGGAGAGGTTCAAATCATAGAAAGTTAGAGTGTCAGTCCTCTTGTACTTAAGTCGGCATTGTGCATTTTCTATTAAATTCGGATGGAAATTCTATGTTTCATCATCAATAAGAAGCTCCAAGGGATACAGTAAACCAGAAGTGTAGCATCGGAATCTAAAACTGGACTCACAGGAGAGGTTCAAATCATAGGAAATTAGAGTATCAGACCTCTTGTACTTAAGCCGGCATTGTGCCTTTTGTATTAAAGTCGGATGCAATTTCTCTGTTTCATCATCGATAAGAAGGTCCAAGGGATACAATAAACCTGAGGTGAAGCATCGGAATCTAAAACTGGACTCACAGGAGAGGTTCAAATCATAGAAAGTTACAGTGTCAGTCCTCTTGTCGGCATTGTGCCTTTTGTATTAAATTCGGATGCAATATCTGTGTTTCATCGTCAATAAGAAGGTCCAAGGGATACAGTAAACCTGAAGTGAAGCGTCTCAATCTAAAACTGGACTCACAGGAGAGGTTCAAATCATAGAAAGTGAGAGTGTCAGTCCACTTGTACTTAAGTCGGCATTGTGCCTGTTAAATTTAATTCCGATGCAATTTCTGTGTTTCATCGCCAATAGGAAGGTCCAAGGGATACATTAAACCTGAAGTGAAGCATCGGAATCTAAATCTGGACACACAGGAGAGGTTTAAATCATTGAAAGTTAGAGTGTCAGTCCTCTTGTACTTAAGTCGGCATAGTGCCTTTTGTATTAAATTAGGATGCAATTTCTGTGTTTCATCGTAAATAAGAAGGTACAAGGGATACAGTAAACCTGAAATGAAGCATCGGAATCTAAAACTGGACTCACAGGAGTGGTTCAAATCATAGAAAGTTAGAGTGTCAGTCCTCTTGTACTTACGTCGGCATTGTGCCTTTTGTATTAAATTCGGATGCAATTTCTGTGTTTCATCATCAATAAGAAGGTCCAAGGGATACAGTAAACCTGAAGTGAAGCATTGGAATCTAAAACTGGACTCACAGCAGAGGCTCAAATCGTAGAATGATAGTGTGTCAGTCCTCTTGTACTTAAGTCGGCATTGTGCCTTTTGTATTAAATTCGGATGCAATTTCTGCGCTTCATCGTCAATAAGACGGTCCAAGGTATACACTAAACCTGAAGTGAAGCATCGGAAGCTAAAACTGGACTCACAGCAGAGGCTCAAATCGTAGAATGATAGTGTGTCAGTCCTCTTGTACTTAAGTCGGCATTGTGCCTTTTGTAGTACATTCGGATGCAATTTCTGTGTTTCACCGTCAATAAGATGGTCCAAGGGATACAGTAAACCTGAAGTGAAGCATCGGAATCCAATACAGGATCCACAGGAGAGGTTCAAACCATTGAAAGTTAGAGTGTCAGTCCTCTTGAACTTAAGTCGGCATTGTGCCTTTTGTATGAAATTCGGATGCAAATTCTGTGTTTCATCATCAATAAGAAGGTCCAAGGGATACAGTAAACCTGAAGTGAAGCATCGGAATCTAAAACTGGACTCACAGGAGAGGTTCAAATCATAGATAGGTAGAGTGTCAGTCCTCTAATTTTTCAGTCGGCATTGTGCCTTTTGTATTAAATTCGGATGCAATTTCTGTGTTTCATCATCAATAAGAAGGTCCAAGGGATACAGTAAACCTGAAGTGAAGCATCGGAATCTAAAACTGGACTCACAGGAGAGGTTTAAATCATAGAAAGTTTGAGTGTCAGTTCTCTTGTACTTCAGTCGGCATTGTGCCTTTTGTATTAAATTCGGATGCAATTTCTGTGTTTCATCATCAATAAGACGGTCTAAGGGATACAGTAAACCTGAGGTGAAGCATCGGAATATAAAACTGGACTAACAGGTGAGGTTCAAATAATAGAAAGTTAGAGTGCCAGTCCTCTTGTCGGCATTGTGCCTTTTGTATTAAATTCGGATGCAATTTCTGTGTTTCATCGTCAATAAGAAGGTCCAAGGGATACATTAAACCTGAAGTGAAGCGTCGGAATCTAAAACCGGACTCACAGGAGAGGTTCAAATCATAATAAGTGAGAATGTCAGTCCTCTTGTACTTAAGTCGACATTGTGCCTTTTGAATTTAATTCCGATGCAATTTCTGTGTTTCATCGTAAATAAGAAGGTCCAAGGGATACATTAAACCTGAAGTGAAGCATCGGAATCTAAACCTGGACTCACAGCTGAGGTTTAAATCATAGAAAGTTCGAGTGTCAGTTCTCTTGTACTTCAGTCGGCATTGTGCCTTTTGTATTAAATTCGGATGCAATTTCTGTGTTTCATCATCAATTAGAAGGTAAAAGGGATACAGTAAACCAGAAGTGAAGCATTGGAATCCTAAACTGGACTCACAGCAGAGACTCAAATCGTAGAACGATAGAGTGTCAGTCCTCTTGTGCTTAAATCGGCATTGTGGCTTTTGTATTAAATTCGGATGCAATTTCTGTGCTTCATCGTCAATAAGACGGTCCAAGGTATACACTAAACCTGAAGTGAAGCATCGGAAGCTAAAACTGGACTCACAGGAGAGGTTCAAATCTTAGATAGTTAGAGTGTCAGTCCTCTTGTTCTTCAGTCGGCATTGTGCCTTTTGTAGTAAATTCGGATGCAATTTCTGTGTTTCATCGTCAATAAGAAGGTCCAAGGTATACACTAAACCTGAAGTGAAGCATCGGAATCTAAAACTGGACTCACAGGAGAGGTTCAAATCATAGAAAGTTAGAGTGTCAGTCGTATTGTACCTAAGTCGGCATTGTGCCTTTTGTATTAAATTCGGATGCAATTTCTGTGTTTCATCGTGAATAAGAGGGTTCAAGGGATACAGTAAACCTGAAGTGAACCATCGGAACTTAAAACTGGACTCACAGGTCAGGTTCAAATCATAGAAGTTTAAAGTGTCAGTCCTCTTGTACTTAAGTCGGCATTGAGCCTTTTGTATTAAATTCGGATGCAATTTCTGTGTTTCATCGTCAATAAGAAGATCCAAGGGATACAGTAAACCTGAAGTGAAGCATCGTAATCAAAAACTGGACTCACAGGAGAGGTTCAAATCTTAGATAGTTAGAGTGTCAGTCCTCTTGTTCTTCAGTCGGCATTGTGCCTTTTGTAGTAAATTCGGATGCAATTTCTGTGTTTCATCGTCAATAAGATGGTCCAAGGTATACACTAAACCTGAAGTGAAGCATCGGAATCTAAAACTGGACTCACAGGAGAGGTTCAAATCATAGAAAGTTAGAGTGTCAGTCCTCTTGTACTTAAGTCGGCATTGTGCCTTTTGTATAAAATTCGGATGCAATTTCTGTGTTACATCGTCAATAAGAAGGTCCAAGGGATACAGTAAACCTGAAGTGAAGCAGCGGATTCTAAAACTGGACTCACAGGAGAGGTTCAAATCATAGAAAGTTAGAGTGTCAGTCCTCTTGTACTTAAGTCGGCATTGTGCATTTTCTATTAAATTCGGATGGAAATTCTATGTTTCATCATCAATAAGAAGCTCCAAGGGATACAGTAAACCAGAAGTGTAGCATCGGAATCTAAAACTGGACTCACAGGAGAGGTTCAAATCATAGGAAATTAGAGTATCAGACCTCTTGTACTTAAGCCGGCATTGTGCCTTTTGGATTAAAGTCGGATGCAATTTCTCTGTTTCATCATCGATAAGAAGGTCCAAGGGATACAATAAACCTGAGGTGAAGCATCGGAATCTGAAACTGGACTCACAGGAGAGGTTCAAATCATAGAAAGTTACAGTGTCAGTCCTCTTGTCGGCATTGTGCCTTTTGTATTAAATTCGGATGCAATTTCTGTGTTTCATCGTCAATAAGAAGGTCCAAGGGATACAGTAAACCTGAAGTGAAGCGTCTCAATCTAAAACTGGACTCACAGGAGAGGTTCAAATCATAGAAAGTGAGAGTGTCAGTCCACTTGTACTTAAGTCGGCATTGTGCCTGTTAAATTTAATTCCGATGCAATTTCTGTGTTTCATCGCCAATAGGAAGGTCCAAGGGATACATTAAACCTGAAGTGAAGCATCGGAATCTAAATCTGGACACACAGGAGAGGTTTAAATCATTGAAAGTTAGAGTGTCAGTCCTCTTGTACTTAAGTCGGCATAGTGCCTTTTGTATTAAATTAGGATGCAATTTCTGTGTTTCATCGTAAATAAGAAGGTACAAGGGATACAGTAAACCTGAAATGAAGCATCGGAATCTAAAACTGGACTCACAGGAGTGGTTCAAATCATAGAAAGTTAGAGTGTCAGTCCTCTTGTACTTACGTCGGCATTGTGCCTTTTGTATTAAATTCGGATGCAATTTCTGTGTTTCATCATCAATAAGAAGGTCCAAGGGATACAGTAAACCTGAAGTGAAGCATTGGAATCTAAAACTGGACTCACAGCAGAGGCTCAAATCGTAGAATGATAGTGTGTCAGTCCTCTTGTACTTAAGTCGGCATTGTGCCTTTTGTATTAAATTCGGATGCAATTTCTGCGCTTCATCGTCAATAAGACGGTCCAAGGTATACACTAAACCTGAAGTGAAGCATCGGAAGCTAAAACTGGACTCACAGGAGAGGTTCAAATCATAGAAAGTTAGAGTGTCAGTCCTCTTGTACTTAAGTCGGCATAGTGCCTTTTGTATTAAATTAGGATGCAATTTCTGTGTTTCATCGTAAATAAGAAGGTCCAAGGGATACAGTAAACCTGAAATGAAGCATCGGAATCTAAAACTGGACTCACAGGAGTGGATCAAATCATAGAAAGTTAGAGTGTCATTCCTCTTGTACTTAAGTCGGCATTGTGACTTTTGTATTAAATTCGGATGCAAATTCTGTGTTTCATCAACAGCAAAATGGTCCAAGGGATACAGCAAACCTGAAGTGAAGCATCGGAATCAAAAACTGGACTCACAGGAGAGGTTCAAATCATAGAAAATTAGAGTGTCAGTCCTCTTGTACTTAAGTCGGCATTGTGCCTTTTGTATTAAATTCGGATGCAATTTCTGTGTTTCATCATCAATTAGAAGGTCCAAGGGATACATTAAACCTGACGTGAAGCATCGGAATCTAAAACTGGACTCACAGGTGGGGTTCAAATCATAGAAAGATAGAGTGTCTGTCCTCTTGAACTTAAGTCGGCATTGTGCCTTATGTATTAAATTCGGATGCAATTTCTGTGTTTCATCGTCAATAAGATGGTCCAAGGGATTCAGTAAACCTGAAGTAAAGCATCGGAATCTAAAACTGGACTCACAGGAGAGGTTCAAATCATAGAAAGTTAGAGTGTCAGTCCTCTTGTACTTAAGTCGGCATTGTGCATTTTGTATTAAATTCGGATGGAAACTCTGTCTTTCATCATCAATAAGAAGGTCCAAGGGATACAGTAAACCTGAAGTGATGCATCGGAATCTAAAACTGGACTCACAGGAGAGGTTCAAATCATATAAAATTAGAGTATCAGTCCTCTTGTACTTAAGCCGGCATTGTGCCTTTTGTATTAAATTCGGATGAAATTTCTGTGTTTCATCATCAATAAGATGGTCCAAGGGATATACTAAACCTGAAGTGAAGCATCGGAATATAAAACTGGACTCACAGGAGAGGTTCAAATCATATAAAATTAGAGTGTCAGTCCTCTTGTTCTTCAGTCGGCATTGTGCCTTTTGTATTAAATTCAGAAGCATATTCTGTGTTTCATCGTCAATGAGATGGTCCAAGAGATACAGTAAACCTGAAGTGAAGCATCAGAATCTAAAACTGGACTCACAGGAGAGGTTCAAATCATAGAAAGTTAGAGTGTGGAGTCCTCTTGTACTTAAGTCGGCATTGAGCCTTTTGTATTAAATTCGGATGCAATTTCTGTGTTTCATCGTGAATAAGAGGGTCCAAGGGATACAGTAAACCTGAAGTGAAGCATCGGAACTTAAAACTGGACGCACAGGTGAGGTTCAAAACATAGAAAGTTAGAGTGTCAGTCCTCTTGTACTTAACTCGGCTTTGTGCCTTTTGTATTAAATTCGGATGGATATTCTGTGTTTCATCGTCAATAAGAAGAACCAAGGGATACAGTATATCTGAAGTGAAGCATCGGAATCTAAAACTGGACTCACAGGAGAGGTTCAAATCATAGATAGTTAGAGTGTCAGTCCTCTTGTTCTTCAGTCGGCATTGTGCCTTTTGTAGTAAATTCGGATGCAATTTCTGTATTTCATCGTCAATAAGATGGTCCAAGGGATACAGTAAACCTGAAGTGAAGCATCGGAATCTAAAACTGTACTCACAGGAGACGTTCAAATCATAGAAAGTTTGAGTGTAAGTCCTCTTGTACTTAAGTCGGCATTGTGCCTTTTGTATTAAATTCGGATGCAATTTCTGTGTTTCATCGTCAATAAGATGGTCCAAGGGATTCAGTAAACCTGAAGTGAAGCATCGGAATCCAAAACTGGACTCACAGGAGAGGTTCAAATCATAGAAAGTTAGAGTGTCAGTCCTCTTGTACTTAAGTCGGCATTGTGCATTTTGCACTAAATTCCAATGGAAACTCTGTCTTTCATCATCAATACGAATGTCCAAGGGATACAGTAAACCTGAAGTGAAGCATCGGAATCTAAAGCTGGACTTACAGTAGAGGTTCAAATCATAGAAAGTTAGACTGTCAGTCCTCTTGTACTTAAGTCGGCATTGTGCCTTTTGTATTAAATTCGGATGCAAATACTGTGTTTTATCAACAACAAGAAGGTCCAAGGGATACAGTAAACCTGAAGTGAAGCATCGGAATCTAAAACTGGACTCACAGGAGAGGTTCAAATCATAGAAAATTACAGTATCAGTCCTCTTGTACTTAAGCCGGCATTATGCCTTTTGTATTGAATTCGTATGCAATTTCTGTGTTTCATCATCAATAAGAAGGTCCAAGGGATACAGTAAACCTGAAGTGAAGCATCGGAATCTAAAACTGGACCCACAGGTGAGGTTCAAATCATTGAAAGTTAGAGTGTCTGTCCTCTTGTACTTAAGTCATCATTGTGGCTTTGTATTAAATTCGGATGCAATATCTGTGTTTCATCATCAATAAGAAGGTCCAAGGGATACAGTAAACCTGAAGTGAAGCATCGGAATCTAAAACTGGACTCACAGGAGTGGTTCAAATCATAGAAAGTTGGAGTGTCAGTCCTCTTGTACTTAAGTCGGCATTGTGGATTTTGTATTAAATTCCGATGCAATTTCTGTGTTTCATCGTCGATACGAATGTCCAAGGGATACAGTACACCTGAAGTGAAGCATCGGAATCTAAAACTGGACTTACAGGAGAGGTTTAAATCATAGAAAGTTAGACTGTCAGTCCTCTTGTACTTAAGTCGGCATTGTGCCTTTTGTATTAAATTCGGATGCAAATTCTGTGTTTCATCAACAACAAGAAGGTCCAAGGGATACAGTAAACCTGAAGTGAAGCATCGGAATCTAAAACTGGACTCACAGGAGAGGTTCAAATCATAGAAAATTAGAGTGTCAGTCCTCTTGTACTTAATTCGGCATTGTGCCTTTTGTCTTAAATTCGGATGCAATTTCTGTGTTTCATCGTCAATAAGAACTTCCAAGGGATACAGTGAACCTGAAGTGAAGCATCGGAATCTAAAACTGGACTCACAGGTGAGGTTCAAATCATAGAAAGTTAGAGTGTCTGTCCTCTTGTACTTAAGTCATCATTGTGGCTTTTGTATTAAATTCGGATGCAATTTCTGTGTTTCATCGTCAATAAGAAGGTCCAAGGGATACAGTAAACCTGAAGTGAAGCATCGGAATCCAAAACTGGACTCACAGGAGCTGTTCAAATCATAGAAAGTTAGAGTGTCAGTCCTCTTGTTCTTCAGTCGGCATTGTGCCTTTTGTATTAAATTCGGATGCAATTTCTGTGTTTCATCGTCAATAAGATAGTCCAAGGGATACTGTAAACCTGAAGTGAAGCATCGGAATCTAAAACTGGACTCACAGGAGAGGTTCAAATCATAGAAAGTTAGAGTGTCAGTCCTCTTGTACTTAAGTCGGCATTGTGCCTTTTGTATTAAATTCGGATGCAATTTCTGTGTTTCATCGTCAATAAGAAGGTCCAAGGGATACACTAAACCTGAAGTGAAGCATCGGAATCTAAAACTGGACTCACAGGGGAGGATCAAATCATAGAAAGTTAGAGTGTCTGTCCTCTTGTACTTAAGTCATCATTGTGGCATTTGTATTAAATTCGGATGCAATTTCTGTGTTTCATCGTCAATAAGAAGGTCCAAGGGATACAGTAAACCTGAAGTGAAGCATCGGAATCTAAAACTGGACTCACAGGAGAGGTTCAAATCATAGAAAGTTAGACTGTCAGTAATCTTGTACTTAAGTCGGCATTGTGCCTTTTGTATTAAATTCGGATGCAAATTCTGTGTTTCATCAACAACAAGAAGGTCCAAGGGATACAGTAAACCTGAAGTGAAGCATCGGAATCTAAAACTGGACTCACAGGAGAGGTTCAAATCATAGAAAATTAGAGTGTCAGTCCTCTTGTACTTAAGTCGGCATTGTGCCTTTTGTCTTAAATTCGGATGCAATTTCTGTGTTTCATCGTCAATAAGAACTTCCAAGGGAAACAGTGAACCTGAAGTGAAGCATCGGAATCTAAAACTGGACTCACAGGTGAGGTTCAAATCATAGAAAGTTAGAGTGTCTGTCCTCTTGTACTTAAGTCATCATTGTGGCTTTTGTATTAAATTCGGATGCAATTTCTGTGTTTCATCGTCAATAAGAAGGTCCAAGGGATACAGTAAACCTGAAGTGAAGCATCGGAATCTAAAACTGGACTCACAGGAGAGGTTCAAATCATAGAAAGTTAGAGTGTCAGTCCTCTTGTACTTAAGTCGGCATTGTGCCTTTTGTATTAAATTCGGATGCAATTTCTGTGTTTCATCGTCAATAAGAACGTCCAAGGGATACACTAAACCTGAAGTGAAGCATCGGAATCTAAAACTGGACTCACTGGAGAGGTTCAAATCATAGAAAGTTAGATTGTCAGTCCTCTTGTACTTAAGTCGGCATTGTGCATTTTGTATTAAAATCGGATGGAAACTCTGTGCTCTATCATCAATAAGAAGGTCCAAGGGATACAGTAAACCTGAAGTGAAGCATCGGAATCTAAAACTGGACTCACAGGTGAGGTTCAGATCGTTGAAAGTTAGAGTGTCTGTCCTCTTGTACTTAAGTCATCATTGTGGCTTTGTATTAAATTCGGATGCAATTTCTGTGTTTCATCGTCAATAAGAAGGTCCAAGGGATACAGTGAACCGGAAGTGAAGCATCGGAATCTAAAACTGGACTCACAGGAGAGGTTCAAATCATAGAAAGTTAGAGTGTCAGTCCTCTTGTTCTTCAGTCGGCATTGTGCCTTTTGTACTAAATTCGGATGCAATTTCTGTGTCTCATCGTCAATAAGATAGTCCAAGGGATACTGTAACCCTGAAGTGAAGCATCGGAATCTAAAACTGGACTCACAGGAGAGGTTCAAATCATAGAAAATTAGAGTGTCAGTCCTCTTGTACTTAAGTCGGCATTGTGCCTTTTGTCTTAAATTCGGATGCAATTTCTGTGTTTCATCGTCAATAAGAACTTCCAAGGGAAACAGTGAACCTGAAGTGAAGCATCGGAATCTCAAACTGGACTCACAGGTGAGGTTCAAATCATAGAAAGTTAGAGTGTCTGTCCTCTTGTACTTAAGTCATCATTGTGGCTTTTGTATAAAATTCGGATGCAATTTCTGTGTTTCATCGTCAATAAGAAAGTCCAAGGGATACAGTAAACCTGAAGTGAAGCATCGGAATCTAAAACTGGACTCACAGGAGAGGTTCAAATCATAGAAAGTTAGAGTGTCAGTCCTCTTGTTCTTCAGTCGGCATTGTGCCTTTTGTACTAAATTCGGATGCAATTTCTGTGTTTCATCGTCAATAAGATAGTCCAAGGGATACTGTAAACCTGAAGTGAAGCATCGGAATCTAAAACTGGACTCACAGGAGAGGTTCAAATCATAGAAAGTTAGAGTGTCAGTCCTCTTGTACTTAAGTCGGCATTGTGCCTTTTGTATTAAATTCGGATGCAATTTCTGTGTTTCATCGTCAATAAGAACGTCCAAGGGATACACTAAACCTGAAGTGAAGCATCGGAATCTAAAACTGGACTCACAGGAGAGGATCAAATCATAGAAAGTTAGAGTGTCTGTCCTCTTGTACTTAAGTCATCATTGTGGCATTTGTATTAAATTCGGATGCAATTTCTGTGTTTCATCGTCAATAAGAAGGTCCAAGGGATACAGTAAACCTGAAGTGAAGCATCGGAATCTAAAACTGGACTTACAGGAGAGGTTCAAATCATAGAAAGTTAGACTGTCAGTCCTCTTGTACTTAAGTCGGCACTGTGCCTTTTGTATTACATTCGGATGCAAATTCTGTGTTTCATCAACAACAAGAAGGTCCAAGGGATACAGTAAACCTCAAGTGAAGCATCGGAATCTAAAACTGGACTCACAGGAGGGGTTCAAATCATAGAAATTTAGAGTGTCAGTCCTCTTGTACTTAAGTCGGCATTGTGCCTTTTGTCTTAAATTCGGATGCAATTTCCGTGTTTCATCGTCAATAAGAACTTCCAAGGGATACAGTGAACCTGAGGTGAAGCATCGGAATCTAAAACTGGACTCACAGGTGAGGTTCAAATCATAGAAAGTTAGAGTGTCTGTCCTCTTGTACTTAAGACATCATTGTGGCTTTTGTATTAAATTCGGATGCAATTTCTGTGATTCATCGTCAATAAGAAGGTCCAAGGGATACAGTAAACCTAAAGAGAAGCATCGGAATCTAAAACTGGACTCACAGGAGTGGTTCAAATCATAGAAAGTTGGAGTGTCAGTCCTCTTATACTTAAGTCGGCATTGTCCTTTTTGTATTAAATTCCGATGCAATTTCTGTGTTTCATCGTCGATACGAATGTCCAAGGGATACAGTAAACCTGAAGTGAAGCATCGGAATCTAAAACTGGACTTACAGGAGAGGTTTAAATCATAGAAAGTTAGACTGTCAGTCCTCTTGTACTTAAGTCGGCATTGTGCCTTTTTGTATTAAATTCGGATGCAAATTCTGTGTTTCATCAACAACAAGAAGGTAGAAGGGATACAGTAAACCTGAAGTGAAGCATCGGAATCTAAAACTGGACTCACAGGAGAGGTTCAAATCATAGAAAATTAGAGTGTCAGTCCTCTTGTACTTAAGTCGGCATTGTGCCTTTTGTCTTAAATTCGGATGCAATTTCTGTGTTTCATCGTCAATAAGAACTTCCAAGGGATACATTGAACCTGAAGTGAAGCATCGGAATCCAAAACTGGACTCACAGGTGAGGTTCAAATCATAGAAAGTTAGAGTGTCTGTCCTCTTGTACTTAAGTCATCATTGTGGCTTTTGTATTAAATTCGGATGCAATTTCTGTGTTTCATCGTCAATAAGAAGGTCCAAGGGATACAGTAAACCTGAAGTGAAGCATCGGAATCCAAAACTGGACTCACAGGAGCGGTTCAAATCATAGAAAGTTAGAGTGTCAGTCCTCTTGTTCTTCAGTCGGCATTGTGCCTTTTGTATTAAATTCGGATGCAATTTCTGTGTTTCATCGTCAATAAGATAGTCCAAGGGATACTGTAAACCTGAAGTAAAGCATCGGAATCTAAAACTGGACTCACAGGAGAGGTTCAAATCATAGAAAGTTAGAGTGTCAGTCCTCTTGTACTTAAGTCGGCATTGTGCCTTTTGTATTAAATTCGGATGCAATTTCTGTGTTTCATCGTCAATAAGTAAGTCCAAGGGATACACTAATCCTGAAGTGAAGCATCGGAATCTAAAACTGGACTCACAGGAGAGGATCAAATCATAGAAAGTTAGAGTGTCTGTCCTCTTGTACTTAAGTCATCATTGTGGCATTTGTATTAAATTCGGATGCAATTTCTGTGTTTCATCGTCAATAAGAAGGTCCAAGGGATACAGTAAACCTGAAGTGAAGCATCGGAATCTAAAACTGGACTTACAGGAGAGGTTCAAATCATAAAAAATTAGACTGTCAGTCCTCTTGTACTTAAATCGGCATTGTGCCTTTTGTATTAAATTCGGATGCAAATTCTGTGTTTCATCAACAACAAGAAGGTCCAAGGGATACAGTAAACCTGAAGTGAAGCATCGGAATCTAAAACTGGACTCACAGGAGAGGTTCAAATCATAGAAAATTAGAGTGTCAGTCCTCTTGTACTTAAGTCGGCATTGTGCCTTTTGTCTTAAATTCGGATGCAATTTCTGTGTTTCATCGTCAATATGAACTTCCAAGGGATACAGTGAACCTGAAGTAAAGCATCGGAATCTAAAACTGGACTCACAGGTGAGGTTCAAATCATAGAAAGTTAGAGTGTCTGTCCTCGTGTACTTAAGTCATCATTGTGGCTTTTGTATTAAATTCGGATGCAATTTCTGTGATTCATCGTCAATAAGAAGGTCCAAGGGATACAGTAAACCTGAAGTGAAGCATCGGAATCTAAAACTGGACTCACAGGAGAGGTTCAAATCATAGAAAGTTAGAGTGTCAGTCCTCTTGTTCTTCAGTCGGCATTGTGCCTTTTGTACTAAATACGGATGCAATTTCTGTGTTTCACCGTCAATAAGATAGTCTAAGGGATACTGTAAACCTGAAGTGAAGCATCAGAATCTAAACCTGGACTCACAGGAGAGGTTCAAATCATAGAAAGTTAGAGTGTCAGTCCTCTTGTACTTAAGTTGGCATTGTGCCTTTTGTATTAAATTCGGATGCAATTTCTATGTTTCATCGTCAATAAGAACGTCCAAGGGATACACTAAACCTGAAGTGAAGCATCGGAATCTAAAACTGGACTCACAGGAGAGGTTCAAATCATAGAAAGTTAGATTGTCAGTCCTCTTGTACTTAAGTTGGCATTGTGCATTTTGTATTAAAATCGGATGGAAACTCTGTGTTTCATCATCAATAAGAAGGTCCAAAGGATACAGTAAACCTGAAGTGAAGCATCGGAATCTAAAACTGGACTCACAGGAGAATGTTCAAATCACTGAAAATTACAGTATCAGTCCCCTTGTACTTAAGCCGGCATTATGCCTTTTGTATTAAATTCGGATGCAATTTCTGTGTTTCATCATCAATAAGAAGGTCCAAGGGATACAGTAAACCTGAAGTGAAGCATCGGAATCTAAAACCGGACTCACAGGTGAGGTTCAAATCATTGAAAGTTAGAGTGTCTGTCCTCTTGTACTTAAGTCATTATTATGGCTTTGAATTAAATTCGGATGCAATATCTGTGTTTCATCGTCAATAAGAAGGTCCAAGGGATACAGTAAACCTGAAATGAAGCATCGGAATCTAAAACTGGACTCACAGCTGAGGTTCAAATCATAGAAAGTTAGAGTGTCTGTCCTCTTGTACTTAAGTCATCATTGTGGCTTTTGTATTAAATTCGGATGCAATTTCTGTGTTTCATCGTCAATAAGAAGGTCCAAGGGATACAGTAAACCTGAAGTGAAGCATCGGAATCCAAAACTGGACTCACAGGAGCGGTTCAAATCATAGAAAGTTAGAGTGTCAGTCCTCTTGTTCTTCAGTCGGCATTGTGCCTTTTGTATTAAATTCGGATGCAATTTCTGTGTTTCATCGTCAATAAGATAGTCCAAGGGATACTGTAAGCCTGAAGTGAAGCATCGGAATCTAAAACTGGACTCACAGGAGAGGTTCAAATCATAGAAAGTTAGAGTGTCAGTCCTCTTGTACATAAGTCGGCATTGTGCCTTTTGTATTAAATTCGGATGCAATTTCTGTGTTTCATCGTCAATAAGAAGGTCGAAGGGATACACTAAACCTGAAGTGAAGCATCGGAATCTAAAACTGGACTCACAGGAGAGGATCAAATCATAGAAAGTTAGAGTGTCTGTCCTCTTGTACTTAAGTCATCATTGTGGCATTTGTATTAAATTCGGATGCAATTTCTGTGATTCATCGTCAATAAGAAGGTCCAAGGGATACAGTAAACCTGAAGTGAAGCATCGGAATCTAAAACTGGACTTACAGGAGAGGTTCAAATCATAGAAAGTTAGACGGTCAGTCCTCTTGTACTTAAGTCGGTATTGTGCCTTTTGTATTAAATTCGGATGCAAATTCTGTGTTTCATCAACAACAAGAAGGTCCAAGGGATACAGTAAACCTGAAGTGAAGCATCGGAATCTAAAACTGGACTCACAGGAGAGGTTCAAATCGTAGAAAATTAGAGTGTCAGTCCTCTTGTACTTAAGTCGGCATTGTGCCTTTTGTCTTAAATTCGGATGCAATTTCTGTGCTTCATCGTCAATAAGAACTTCCAAGGGATACAGTGAACCTGAAGTGAAGCATCGGAATCTAAAACTGGACTCACAGGTGAGGTTCAAATCATAGAAAGTTAGTGTGTCTGTCCTCTTGTACTTAAGTCATCATAGTGGCTTTTGTATTAAATTCGGATGCAATTTCTGTGATTCATCGTCAATAAGAAGGTCCAAGGGATACAGTAAACCTGAAGTGAAGCATCGGAATCTAAAACTGGACTCACAGGAGAGGTTCAAATCATAGAAAGTTAGAGTGTCAGTCCTCTTGTTCTTCAGTCGGCATTGTGCCTTTTGTACTAAATTCGGATGCAATTTCTGTGTTTCATCGCCAATAAGATAGTCCAAGGGATACTGTAAACCTGAAGTGAAGCATCGGAATCTAAAACTGGACTCACAGGAGAGGTTCAAATCATAGAAAGTTAGAGTGTCAGTCCTCTTGTACTTAAGTTGGCATTGTGCCTTTTGTATTAAATTCGGATGCAATTTCTGTGTTTCATCGTCAATAAGAACGTCCAAGGGATACACTAAACCTGAAGTGAAGCATCGGAATCTAAAACTGGACTCACAGGAGAGGTTCAAATCATAGGAAGTTAGATTGTCAGTCCTCTCTTACTTTAGTCGGCATTGTGCATTTTGTATTAAAATCGGATGGAAACTCTGTGTTTCATCATCAATAAGAAGGTCCAAAGGATACAGTAAACCTGAAGTGAAGCATCGGAATCTAAAACTGGACTCACAGGAGAGGTTCAAATCACTGAAAATTACAGTATCAGTCCCCTTGTACTTAAGCCAGCATTATGCCTTTTGTATTAAATTCGGATGCAATTTCTGTGTTTCATCATCAATAAGAAGGTCCAAGGGATACAGTAAACCTGAAGTGAAGCATCGGAATCTAAAACCGGACTCACAGGTGAGGTTCAAATCATTGAAAGTTAGAGTGTCTGTCCTCTTGTACTTAAGTCATTATTGTGGCTTTGAATTAAATTCGAATGCAATATCTGTGTTCCATCGTCAATAAGAAGGTCCAAGGGATACAATAAACCTGAAGTGAAGCATCGGAATCTAAAACTGGACTCACAGGTGAGGTTCAAATCATAGATAGTTAGAGTGTCAGTCCTCTTGTTCTTCAGACGACATTGTGCCTTTTGTAGTACATTCGGATGCAATTTCTGTGTTTCATCGTTAATAAGAATGTCCAAGGGATACAGTAAACCTGAAGTGAAGCATCGGTATCTAAAACTGGCCTCACAGGAGAGGTTCAAATCATAGAAAGTTAGAGTGTCAGTCCTCTTGTACTTAAGTCGGCATTGTGCCTTTTGTATTATATTCGGATGCAATTTCTGTGTTTCATCATCAATAAGAAGGTCCAAGGGATACAGTAAACGTGAGGTGAAGCATCGGAATCTAAAACTGGACTCACAGGAGAGGTTCAAAGCATAGAAAGTTAGAGTGTCAGTCCTCTCGTACTTAAGTCGACATTGTGCCTTTTGTATTAAATTCGTATACTAATTCTGTGTTTCATCGTCAATAAGAAGGTCCAAGGGATGCAGTAAACCTGAAGTGAAGCATCGGAATCCAAAACTGGACTCACAGGAGAGGTTCAAATCATAGAAAGTTAGAGTGTCAGTCCTCTTGTTCTTCAGTCGGCATTGTGCCTTTTGTATTAAATTCGGATGCAATTTCTGTGTTTCATCGTCAATAAGATAGTCCAAGGGATACTATAAACCTGAAGTAAAGCATCGGAATCTAAAACTGGAATCACAGGAGAGGTTCAAATCATAGAAAGTTAGAGTGTCAGTCCTCTTGTACTGAAGTCGGCATTGTGCCTTTTGTATTAAATTCGGATGCAATGTCTGTGTTTCATCGTCAATAAGAAGGTCCAAGGGATACACTAAAGCTGAAGTGAAGCATCGGAATCTAAAACTGGACTCACAGGAGAGGATCAAATCATAGAAAGTTAGAGTGTCTGTCCTCTTGTACTTAAGTCATCATTGTGGCTTTTGTATTAAATTCGGATGCAAATTCTGTGTTTCATCGTCAATAAGAAGGTCCAAGGGATACAGTAAACCTGAAGTGAAGCATCGGAATCTAAAACTGGACTTACAGGAGAGGTTCAAATGATAGAAAGTTAGACTGTCAGTCCTCTTGTACTTAAGTCGGCATTGTGCCTTTTGTATTAAATTCGGATGCAAATTCTGTGTTTCATCAACAACAAGAAGGTCCAAGGGATACAGTAAACCTGAAGGGAAGCATCGGACTCTAAAACTGGACTCACAGGAGAGGTTCAAATCATAGAAAATTAGAGTGTCAGTCCTCTTGTACTTAAGTCGGCATTGTGCCTTTTGTCTTAAATTCGGATGCAATTTCTGTGTTTCATCGTCAATAAGACCTTCCAAGGGATACAGTGAACCTGAAGTGAAGCATCGGAATCTAAAACTGGACTCACAGGTGAGGTTCAAATCATAGAAAGTTAGAGTGTCTGTCCTCTTGTACTTAAGTCATCATTGTGGCTTTTGTATTAAATTCGGATGCAATTTCTGTGTTTCATCGTCAATAAGAAGGTCCAAGGGATACAGTAAACCTGAAGTGAAGCATCGGAATCTAAAACTGGACTCACAGGAGAGGTTCAAATCATAGAAAGTTAGAGTGTCAGTCCTCTTGTTCTTCAGTCGGCATTGTGCCTTTTGTACTAAATTCGGATGCAATTTCTGTGTTTCATCGTCAATAAGATAGTCCAAGGGATACTGTAAACCTGAAGTGAAGCATCGGAATCTAAAACTGGACTCACAGGAGAGGTTCAAATCATAGAAACTTAGAGTGTCAGTCCTCTTGTACTTAAGTCGGCATTGTGCCTTTTGTATTAAATTCCGATGCAATTTCTGTGTTTCATCGTCAATAAGAACGTCCAAGGGATACACTAAACCTGAAGTGAAGCATCGGAATCTAAAACTGGACTCACAGGAGAGGTTCAAATCATAGAAAGTTAGATTGTCAGTCCTCTTGTACTTAAGTCGGCATTGTGCATTTTGTATTAAATTCGGATGGAAACTCTGTGTTTCAACATCAATAAGAAGGTCCAAGGGATACAGTAAACCTGAAGTGAAGCATCGGAATCTAAAACTGGACTCACAGGAGAGTTTCAAATCATAGAAAATTACAGTATCAGTCCCCTTGTACTTAAGCCGGCATTATGCCTTTTGCATTAAATTCGGATGCAATTTCTGTGTTTCATCATCAATAAGAAGGTCCAAGGGATATAAAAAACCTGAAGTGAAGCAACTGAATCTAAAACTGGACTCACAGGTGAGGTTCAAATCGTTGAAAGTTAGAGTGTCTGTCCTCTTGTACTTAAGTCATTATTGTGGCTTTGAATTAAATTCGGATGCAATATCTGTGTTCCATCGTCAATAAGAAGGTCCAAGGGATACAGTAAACCTGAAGTGAAGCATCGGAATCTAATACTGGACTCACAGGTGAGGTTCAAATCATAGATAGTTAGAGTGTCAGTCCTCTTGTTGTTCAGACGACATTGTGCCTTTTGTAGTACATTCGGATGCAATTTCTGTGTTTCATCGTCAATAAGAATGTCCAAGGGATACAGTAAACCTGAAGTGAAGCATCGGTATCTAAAACTGGCCTCACAGGAGAGGTTCAAATCATAGAAAGTTAGAGTGTCTGTCCTCTTGTACTTAAGTCATCGTTGTGGGTTTTGTATTAAATAAGGATGTAATTTTTGTGTTTCATCGTCATTAAGAAGGTCGAAGGGATACAGTAAACCTGAAGTGAAGCATCGGAATCTAAAACTGGACTCACAGGAGAGGTTCAAATCACAGAAAGTTAGAGTGTCAGTCCTCTTGTTCTTCGGTCGGCGTTGTGCCTTTTGTATTAAATTCGGATGCTATTTCTGTGTGTCATCGTCAATAAGATGGTCCATGGGATACAGTAAACCTGAAGTGAAGCATCGGAATCTAAAACTGGACTCACAGGTGAGGTTCAAATCATAGAAAGTTAGAGTGTAGAGTGCTCTTGTACTTAAGTCGGCATTGTGCTTTTTGTATTAAATTCGGATGCAATTTCTGTGTTTCATCGAGAATATGAGGGTCCAAAGGAAACAGTAAACCTGAAGTGAAGCATCGGAACTTAAAACTGGACTCACAGGTGAGGTTCAAATCATAGAAAGTTAGAGTGTCAGTCCTCTTGTACTTAAGTCGGCATTGTGCCTTTTGTATTAAATTCGGATGCAATTTCTGTGTTTCATCATCAATAAGAAGGTCCAAGGCATACAGTAAACCTGAAGTGAAGCATTGGAATCTAAAACTGGACTCACAGCAGAGGTTCAAATCATAGAATGATAGATTGTCAGTCCTCTTGTACTTAAGACGGCATTGTGCCTTTTGTATTAAATTCGGATGCAATTTCTGTGCTTCATCGTCAATAAGAAGGTCCAAGGTATACACTAAACCTGAAGTGAAGCATCGGAATCTAAAACTGGACTCACAGGAGAGGTTCAAATCATAGAAAGCTAGAGTGTCAGTCCTCTTGTACTTAAGTCGGCATTGTGCCTTTTGTATTAAATTCGGATGCAATTTCTGTGTTTCATCGTCAATAAGAAGGTCCTAGGGATACAGTAAACCTGAAGTGAAGCATCGGAATCTAAAAGTGGACTCACAGGAGGGGTTCAAATCATAGAAAGTTAGAGTGTCAGTCCTCTTGTACTTAAATCGGCATTGTGCAGTTTGTATTAAATTCGGATGGAAATTCTATGTTTCATCATCAATTAGAAGCACCAAGGGATACAGTAAACCCAAAGTGAAGCATCGGAATCTAAAACTGGACTCACAGGAGAGGTTCAAATCACAGAAAATTAGAGTATCAGTCCTCTTGTACTTAAACCGGCATTGCGCCTTTTTTATTAAATTCGGTTGCAATTTCTGTGTTTCATCATCAATAAGAAGGTCCAAGGGATACAGTAAACCAGAAGTGAAGCATCGGAATCTAAAACTGGACTCACAGGTGAGGTTCAAATCATAGAAAGTTAGAGTGTCTGTCCTCATGTACTTAACTCATCATTGTGCCTTTTGTATTAAATTCGGATGCAATTTCTGTGTGTCATCGTCAATAAGAAGGTCCAAGGGATACAGTAAAGCTGAAGTGAAGCATCGGAATCTAAAGCTGGACTCACAGGAGTGGTTCAAATCATAGAAAGTTGGAGTGTCAGTCCTCTTGTACTTAAGTCGGCATTGTGCTTTTTGTATTACATTCCGATGCAATTTCTGTGTTTCATCGTCGATACGAATGTCCAAGGGATACAGTAAACCTGAAGTGAAGCATCGGAATCTAAAACTGGACTTACAGGAGAGGTTCAAATCATAGAAAGTTAGACTGTCAGTCCCTTGTACTTAAGTCGGCATTGTGCCTTTTGTATTAAATTCGGATGCAAATTCTGTGTTTCATCAACAACAAGAAGGTCCAAGGGATACAGTAAACCTGAAGTGAAGCATCGGAATCTAAAACTGGACTCACAGGAGAGGTTCAAATCATAGAAAATTAGAGTGTCAGTCCTCTTGTACTTAAGTCGGCATTGTGCCTTTTGTCTTGAATTCGGATGCAATTTTTGTGTTTCATCGTCAATAAGAACTTCCAAGGGATACAGTGAACCTGAAGTGAAGCATCGGAATCTAAAACTGGACTCACAGGTGAGGTTCAAATTATAGAAAGTTAGAGTGTCTGTCCTCTTGTACTTAAGTCATCATTGTGGCTTTTGTATTAAATTCGGATGCAATTTCTGTGTTTCATCGTCAATAAGAAGATCCAAGGGATACAGTAAACCTGAAGTGAAGCATCGGAATCCAAAACTGGACTCACAGGAGCGGTTCAAATCATAGAAAGTTAGAGTGTCAGTCCTCTTGTTCTTCAGTCGGCATTGTGTCTTTTGTATTAATTCGGATGCAATTTCTGTGTATCATCGTCAATAAGATAGTCCAAGGGATACTGTAAACCAGAAGCGAAGCATCGGAATCTAAAACTGGACTCACAGGAGAGGTTCAAATCATAGGAAGTTAGAGTGTCAGTCCTCTTGTACTTAAGTCGGCATTGTGCCTTTTGTATTAAATTCGGATGCAATTTCTGTGTTTCATCGTCAATAAGAAGGTCCAAGGGATACACTAAACCTGAAGTGAAGCATCGGAATCTAAAACTGGACTCACAGGAGAGGATCAAATCATAGAAAGTTAGAGTGTCTGTCCCTCTTGTACTTAAGTCATCATTGTGGCATTTGTATTAAATTCGGATGCAATTTCTGTGTTTCATCGTCAATAAGAAGGTCCAAGGGATACAGTAAACCTGAGTGAAGCATCGGAATCTAAAACTGGACTTACAGGAGAGGTTGAAATCATAGAAAGTTAGACTGTCAGTCCTCTTGTACTTAAGTCGGCATTGTGCCTTTTCTATTAAATTCGGATGCAAATTCTGTGTTTCATCACAACAAGAAGGTCCAAGGTATACAGTAAACCTGAAGTGAAGCATCGGAATCTAAAACTAGACTCACAGGAGAGGTTCAAATCATAGAAAATTAGAGTGTCAGTCCTCTTGTACTTAAGTCGGCATTGTGCCTTTTGTCTTAAATTCGGATGCAATATCTGTGTTTCATCTTCAATAAGAACTTCCAAGGGATACAGTGAACCTGAAGTGAAGCATCGGAATCTAAAACTGGACTCACAGGTGAGGTTCAAATCATAGAAAATTAGGGTGTCTGTCCTCTTGTACTTAAGTCATCATTGTGGCTTTTGTATTAAATTCGGATGCAATTTCTGTGTTTCATCGACAATAAGAAGGTCCAAGGGATACAGTAAACCTGAAGTGAAGCATCGGAATCTAAAACTGGACTCACAGGAGAGGTTCAAATCACAGAAATTACAGTATCAGTCCCCTTGTACTTAAGCCGGCATTATGCCTTTTGTATTTAATTCGGATGCAATTTCTGTGTTTCATCATCAATAAGAAGGTCCAAGGGATACAATAAACCTGAAGTGAAGCATCGGAATCTAAAACTGGACTCACAGGTGAGGTTCAAATCATTGAAAGTTAGAGTGTCTGTCCTCTTGTACTTAAGTCATTATTGTGGCTTTGAATTAAATTCGGATGCAATATCTGTGTTCCATCGTCAATAGAAGGTCCAAGGGATACAATAAACCTGAAGTGAAGCATCGGAATCTAAAACTGGACTCACAGGTGAGGTTCAAATCATAGATAGTTAGAGTGTCAGTCCTCTTGTTCTTCAGACGACATTGTGCCTTTTGTAGTACATTCGGATGCAATTTCTGTGTTTCATCGTCAATAAGAATGTCCAAGGGATACAGTAAACCTGAAGTGAAGCATCGGTATCTAAAACTGGCCTTACAGGAGAGGTTCAAATCATAGAAAGTAAGAGTGTCAGTCCTCTTGTACTTAAGTCGGCATTGTGCCTTTTTTATTATATTCGGATGCAATTTCTGTGTTTCATCATCAATGAGATGGTCCAAGGGATACAGTAAACGTGAGGTGAAGCATCGGAATCTAAAACTGGACTCACAGGAGAGGTTCAAATCATAGAAAGTTAGATTGTCAGTCCTGTTGTACTTAAGTCGGCATTGTGCATTTTGTATTAAAATCGGATGGAAACCCTGTGTTTCATCATCAATAAGAAGGTCCAAGGGATACAGTAAACCTGAAGTGAAGCATCGGAATCTAAAACTGGACTCACAGGAGAGGTTCAAATCACAGAAAATTACAGTATCAGTCCCCTTGTACTTAAGCCGGCATTATGCCTTTTTTATTAAATTCGGATGCAATTTCTGTGTTTCATCATCAATAAGAAGGTCCAAGGGATACAATAAACCTGAAGTGAAGCATCGGAATCTAAAACTGGACTCACAGGTGAGGTTCAAATCGTTGAAAGTAGAGTGTCTGTCCTCTTGTACTTAAGTCATTATTGTGGCTTTGAATTAAATTCGGATGCAATATCTGTGTTCCATCGTCAATAAGAAGGTCCAAGGGATACAATAAACCTGAAGTGAAGCATCGGAATCTAAAACTGGACTCACAGGAGAAATTCAAATCACAGAAAGTTAGAGTGTCAGTCCTCTTGTACTTAAGTCGGCATTGTGCTTTTTGTATTAAATTCGGATGCAATTTCTGTGTTTCATCGAGAATATGAGGGTCCAAGGGAACAGTAAACCTGAAGTGAAGCATCGGAACTTAAACTGGACTCACAGGTGAGGTTCAAATCATAGAAAGTTAGAGTGTCAGTCCTCTTGTACTTAAGTCGGCATTGTGCCTTTTGTATTAAATTCGGATGCAATTTCTGTGTTTCATCATCAATAAGAAGGTCCAAGGGATACAGTAAACTGAAGTGAAGCATTGGAATCTAAAACTGGACTCACAGCAGAGGTTCAAATCATAGAACGATAGATTGTCAGTCCTCTTGTACTTAAGACGGCATTGAGCCTTATGTATTAAATTCGGATGCAATTTCTGTGCTTCATCGTCAATAAGAAGGTCCAAGGTATACACTAAACCTGAAGTGAAGCATCGGAATCTAAAACTGGACTCACAGGAGAGGTTCAAATCATAGAAAGCTAGAGTGTCAGTCCTCTTGTACTAAAGTCGGCATTGTGCCTTTTGTATTAAATTCGGATGCAATTTCTGTGTTTCATCGTCAGTAAGAAGGTCCAAGGGATACAGTAAACCTGAAGTGAAACATCGGAATCTGAAAGTGGACTCACAGGAGAGGTTCAAATCATAGAAAGTTAGAGTGTCAGTCCTCTTGTACTTAGGTCGGCATTGTGTATTTTGTATTAAATTCGGATGGAAATTCTATGTTTCATCATCAATTAGAAGCACCAAGGGATACAGTAAACCCAAAGTGAAACATCGGAATCTAAAACTGGACTCACAGGAGAGGTTCAAATCACAGAAAATTAGAGTATCAGTCCTCTTGTACTTAAGCAGGCATTGCGCCTTTTGTATTAAATTCGGTTGCAATTTCTGTGTTTCATCATCAATAAGAAGGTCCAAGGGATACAGTAAACCAGAAGTGAATCATCGGAATCTAAAACTGGACTCACAGGTGAGGTTCAAATCATAGAAAGTTAGAGTGTCTGTCCTCTTGTACTTAAGTCATCATTGTGCCTTTTGTATTAAATTCGGATGCTATTTCTGTGTGTCATCGTCAATAAGAAGGTCCAAGGGATACAGTAAACTGAAGTGAAGCATCGGAATCTAAAGCTGGACCCACAGGAGTGGTTCAATCATAGAAAGTTGGAGTGTCAGTCTTCTTGTACTTAAGTCGGCATTGTGCTTTTTGTATTAAATTCGATGCAATTTCTGTGTTTCATCGTCGATACGAATGTCCAAGGGATACAGTACACCTGAAGTGAAGCATCGGAATCTAAACTGGACTTACAGGAGAGGTTTAAATCATAGAAAGTTAGACTGTCAGTCCTCTTGTACTTAGGTCGGCATTGTGCCTTTTGTATTAAATTCGGATGCAAATTCTGTGTTTCATCAACACAAGAAGGTCCAAGGGATACAGTAAACCTGAAGTGAAGCATCGGAATCTAAAACTGGGACTCACAGGAGAGGTTCAAATCATAGAAAATTAGAGTGTCTGTCCTCTTGTACTTAAGTCGGCATTGTGCCTTTTGTCTAAAATTCGGATGCAATTTCTGTGTTTCATCGTCAATAAGAACTTCCAAGTGATACAGTGAACCTGAAGTGAAGCATCGGAATCTAATACTGGACTCACAGGTGAGGTTCAAATCATAGAAAGTTAGAGTGTCTGTCCTCTTGTACTTAAGTCATCATTGTGGCTTTTGTATTAAATTCGGATGCAATTTCTGTGTTTCGTCGTCAATAAGAAGGTCCAAGGATACAGTAAACCTGAAGTGAAGCATCGGAATCCAAAACTGGACTCACAGGAGCGGTTCAAATCATAGAAAGTTAGAGTGTCCAGTCCTCTTGTACTTAAGTCGGCATTGTGCCTTTTGTATTAAATTCGGATGCAATTTCTGTGTTTCATCGACAATAGAACGTCCAAGGGATACACTAAACCTGAGTGAAGCATCGGAATCTAAAACTGGACTCACAGGAGAGGTTCAAATCATAGAAAGTTAGATTGTCAGTCCTCTGTACTTAAGTCGGCATTGTGCATTTTGTATTAAAATCGGATGGAAACTCTGTGTTTCAACATCAATAAGAAGGTCCAAGGGATACAGTAAACCTGAAGTGAAGCATCGGAATCTAAAACTGGACTCACAGAAGAGGTTCAAATCACAGAAAATTACAGTATCAGTCCTCTTGTACTTAAGCCGGCATTATGCCCTTTGTATTAAATTCGGATGCAATTTCTGTGTTCATCATCAATAAGAAGGTCCAAGGGATACAGTAAACCTGAAGTGAAGCATCGGAATCTAAACTGGACTCACAGGTGAGGTTCAACTCATGAAAGTTAGAGTGTCTGTCCTCTTGTACTTAAGTCATTATTGTGGCTTTGAATTAAATTCGGATGCAATATCTGTGTTCCATCGTCATTAAGAAGGTCCATGGATACAATAAACCTGAAGTGAAGCATCGGAATCTAAAACGGGACTCACAGGTGAGGTTCAAATCATAGATAGCTAGAGTGTCAGTCCTCTTGTTCTTCAGACGACATTGTGCCTTTTGTAGTACATTCGGATGCAATTTCTGTGTTTCATCGTCAATAAGAATGTCCAAGGGATACAGTAACCTGAAGTGAAGCATCGGTATCTAAAACTGGCCTCATAGGAGAGGTTCAAATCATAGAAAGTTAGAGTGTCAGTCCTCTTGTACTTAATTCGGCATTGTGCCTTTTGTATTATATTCGGATGCAATTTCTGTGTTTCATCATCAATAAGAAGGTCCAAGGATTCAGTAAACGTGAGGTGAAGCATCGGAATCTAAACTGACTCACAGGAGAGGTTCAAAGCATAGAAAGTTAGAGTGTCAGTCTCTCGTACTTAAGTCGACATTGTGCCTTTTGTATTAAATTCGTATACTAATTCTGTGTTTCATTGTCAATAAGAAGGTCCAAGGGATGCAGTAAACCTGAAGTGAAGCATCGGATCCAAAACTGGACTCACAGGAGAGGTTCAAATCATAGAAAGTTAGGGTTGTCAGTCTCTTGTTCTTCAGTCGGCATTGTGCCTTTTGTATTAAATTCGGACGCAATTTCTGTGTTTCATCGTCAATAAGATAGTCCAAGGGATACTGTAAACCTGAAGTAAAGCATCGGAATCTAAAACTGGACTCACAGGAGAGGTTCAAATCATAGAAAGTTGAGTGTCAGTCCTCTTGTACTGAAGTCGGCATTGTGCCTTTTGTATTAATTTCGGATGCAATGTCTGTGATTCATCGTCAATAAGAAGGTCCAAGGGATACACTAAACCTGAAGTGAAGCATCGGAATCTAAAACTGGACTCACAGGAGAGGATCAAATCATAGAAAGTTAGAGTGTCTGTCCTCTTGTACTTAAGTCTTCATTGTGGCTTTTGTATTAAATTCGGATGCAAATTCTGTGTTTCATCGTCAATAAGAAGGTCCAAGGGATACAGTAAACCTGAAGTGAAGCATCGGAATCTAAAACTGGACTCACAGGTGAGGTTCAAATCATAGATAGTTAGA
>NW_025726446.1:65000-70882 GCF_021461395.2 Schistocerca americana | reverse complement strand
GCTTCAGCGCTCGTACCACACAACATTGGCGTTAGTTTTGAGAAGCACGCGTGGTTCCGCACGCGGCGCACGGCTACTGCGAGCCGTACAGGTAGCGTGTTGCGCGACACGACACGCACATCGAACGACATGCAGTCTAGTCGGTAATGATCCTTCCGCAGGTTCACCTACGGAAACCTTGTTACGACTTTTACTTCCTCTAAATGATCAAGTTTGGTCATCTTTCCGGTAGCATCGGCAACGACAGAGTCAATGCCGCGTACCAGTCCGAAGACCTCACTAAATCATTCAATCGGTAGTAGCGACGGGCGGTGTGTACAAAGGGCAGGGACGTAATCAACGCGAGCTTATGACTCGCGCTTACTGGGAATTCCTCGTTCATGGGGAACAATTGCAAGCCCCAATCCCTAGCACGAAGGAGGTTCAGCGGGTTACCCCGACCTTTCGGCCTAGGAAGACACGCTGATTCCTTCAGTGTAGCGCGCGTGCGGCCCAGAACATCTAAGGGCATCACAGACCTGTTATTGCTCAATCTCGTGCGGCTAGAAGCCGCCTGTCCCTCTAAGAAGAAAAGTAATCGCTGACAGCACGAAGGATGTCACGCGACTAGTTAGCAGGCTAGAGTCTCGTTCGTTATCGGAATTAACCAGACAAATCGCTCCACCAACTAAGAACGGCCATGCACCACCACCCACCGAATCAAGAAAGAGCTATCAATCTGTCAATCCTTCCGGTGTCCGGGCCTGGTGAGGTTTCCCGTGTTGAGTCAAATTAAGCCGCAGGCTCCACTCCTGGTGGTGCCCTTCCGTCAATTCCTTTAAGTTTCAGCTTTGCAACCATACTTCCCCCGGAACCCAAAAGCTTTGGTTTCCCGGAGGCTGCCCGCCGAGTCATCGGAGGAACTGCGGCGGATCGCTGGCTGGCATCGTTTATGGTTAGAACTAGGGCGGTATCTGATCGCCTTCGAACCTCTAACTTTCGTTCTTGATTAATGAAAACATACTTGGCAAATGCTTTCGCTTCTGTTCGTCTTGCGACGATCCAAGAATTTCACCTCTAACGTCGCAATACGAATGCCCCGCCTGTCCCTATTAATCATTACCTCGGGTTCCGAAAACCAACAAAATAGAACCGAGGTCCTATTCCATTATTCCATGCACACAGTATTCAGGCGGGCTTGCCTGCTTTAAGCACTCTAATTTGTTCAAAGTAAACGTGCCGGCCCACCGAGACACTCACTCAAGAGCACCCTGGTAGGATTGCAACGGGGTCCGCCTCGGGACGCACGAGCACGCACGAGGCGCGTCGCACGCCTTCGGCTCGCCCCACCGGCAGGACGTCCCACGATACATGCCAGTTAAACACCGACGGGCGGTGAACCAACAGCGTGGGACACAAATCCAACTACGAGCTTTTTAACCGCAACAACTTTAATATACGCTATTGGAGCTGGAATTACCGCGGCTGCTGGCACCAGACTTGCCCTCCAATAGATACTCGTTAAAGGATTTAAAGTGTACTCATTCCGATTACGGGGGCCTCGGATGAGTCCCGTATCGTTATTTTTCGTCACTACCTCCCCGTGCCGGGAGTGGGTAATTTGCGCGCCTGCTGCCTTCCTTGGATGTGGTAGCCGTTTCTCAGGCTCCCTCTCCGGAATCGAACCCTGATTCCCCGTTACCCGTTACAACCATGGTAGGCGCAGAACCTACCATCGACAGTTGATAAGGCAGACATTTGAAAGATGCGTCGCCGGTACGAGGACCGTGCGATCAGCCCAAAGTTATTCAGAGTCACCAAGGCAAACGGACGGACGAGCCGACCGATTGGTTTTGATCTAATAAAAGCGTCCCTTCCATCTCTGGTCGGGACTCTGTTTGCATGTATTAGCTCTAGAATTACCACAGTTATCCAAGTAACGTGGGTACGATCTAAGGAACCATAACTGATTTAATGAGCCATTCGCGGTTTCACCCTTAATGCGGCTTGTACTGAGACATGCATGGCTTAATCTTTGAGACAAGCATATGACTACTGGCAGGATCAACCAGGGAGCTGCGTCAACTAGAGCTGAGCAGCCGGCCGCCCGGGAGTGTGTCCCGGGGGCCCGCGCGAACACGCAAGCGTCCGCTCAATTATTCTGCAAACAGGAGGAGGCTGAGCTCCCCTGCACAATACACCTCGAAACCCTCTCAGGTCCCGGCGGCGCGCAGCGCCGTCCTAAGTACTTGGTCGGGTTCGAGAGAGGCGCAATCGCCCGGAGTTTGGCGAGTAGACGCTTTAGGTGCGACCACCCGTGCTCCCAACTGAGCTTGCCGCTGCCGACAGAGGCCCGGGAGCGTGCTGTCGTGGCATTGCCGGCGGGAGACAACACGCGCCACTACGGTGACCGGCAGCTCCAACGCCAGCGCCACAGAAGGACAAAAGCCCCACTTGGGTGCCGAAGCGAACTCTCCCAGCACAGCGCACGCGCCAACACGTCCGCACAGCTGCGATACAAACCACCTGCGAGAACCGCAGAGGCGACCGAGCAGCAGACGGCGTCGCGGCGCCGAGCGCCGGGCGGCGGCGCATCCTCAGCGCACACAGTCCTCAATCGGACCAGCACACTGCAGATGTCCACCGCGCTTCGCACCGGGCCCGCGAGGACCTACTTTGGCCGCACGGCGCCGCGTGCAGGGTGCGCCGGCGCGCAGCTGCGCCGCCTGCCGCCTCCGTCGGCCGGCGCGCCTGCCACTGGCCGCCCCCACCAGCCGGCTGTAGCGCGTGCGCCCACGCACCGCGCGGCCAGCACGCCGGGAGGCCCCCCCTCACCGGCCGGGGACGGTCCCACCCAGCCACCGCCGCGTATCGCTTCACACCCAGATGCCATTCACGTTCGTGGGCATGGTGGGTATCGCTGGAACAACCGGTTGGTAGCTCAACCGATCGTCGCCATCACTGATTCACCTCTAGCGAGAACAACCGCACCACAACGGTTTACCAGTTGTTCATTTGCATAACGTCACCAGCAAACGTAGGCGTCCATCGCCATTTGCAAATTCAACGATTGTTGCATGCCTGTGTCAGGTGTCACGACACACTATGTCTGCCCACATACACGCAACAACATGTGCACGCTTCGCGAACACGTGGAAGGTGGCCCCCGTACGTATGCGATGTCCATTGCGCGAACGACTGTCAACCGGCCTCTGTCGCATGTCGCAGATGTGGAACGCAGTGCACCATGCTATCACGGTGTGTGAGAAGAGACGACTACGTCTGACAACACGCGCCACTACATCAACAGACGGCTCATGCTGATCGCCATCCAGGGCATACCACACTGCAATCCAGCTCTTATAGGGAGACGACACGTAGCTGAGTGCACAACATTTGGACCGCATGGTTCGCCGTTGTTGGCGCAGTCGTTGTACGGTCACATGTACCACGATGTATCATTCAGTACATGAGGACCAATGTGCAGTACAGTGTGTGATTTGGACGTACAACATCAGCGGACAGTTGACACAGGCCGTACCACAGCGTAGGCTAAGTGCTTCGCACATGCGAATGCCAATGAACAACTGCAAATGCCAATGAACAACTGCAAAGGGCATTGAGCATGTACGTCCTGCTGCCATCCACATTACAGTGTATAGCTGCAAGGTGTTTAACATGAAGCGATACACTGGGGACCGGGCAGTGCGAGTAGCAAACTATATTGCGGGGGTTGCAGTTAGGCAACACTACACTAATTTAACGCGTCGTATGACAATTACAGAGCAGGTTAAGGCCCAACGTGTGTTGGGTTAAGGCCCAACGTGTGTTGGGTTAAGGCCCAACGTGTGTTGGGTTAAGGCCCAACGTGTGTTGGGTTAAGGCCCAACGTGTGTTGGGTTAAGGCCCAACGTGTGTTGGGTTAAGGCCCAACGTGTGTTGGGTTAAGGCCCAACGTGTGTTGGGTTAAGGCCCAACGTGTGTTGGGTTAAGGCCCAACGTGTGTTGGGTTAAGGCCCAACGTGTGTTGGGTTAAGGCCCAACGTGTGTTGGGTTACGTTAAGGGGCAATGTGGGTTACGTTAAGGGGCAATGTGGGTTACGTTAAGGGGCAATGTGGGTTACGTTACGGCGCAATATAGGTTACGTTACGGCGCAATATAGGTTACGTTAAGGCGCAATATCGGTTACGTTAAGGCGCAATACAGGTTACGTTAAGGCGCAATACAGGTTACGTTAAGGCGCAATACAGGTTACGTTAAGGCGCAATACAGGTTACGTTAAGGCGCAATACAGGTTACGTTAAGGCGCAATACAGGTTACGTTAAGGCGCAATACAGGTTACGTTAAGGCGCAATACAGGTTACGTTAAGGCGCAATGCAGGTTACGTTAAGGCGCAATGCAGGTTACGTTAAGGCGCAATACAGGTTACGTTAAGGCGCAATACAGGTTACGTTAAGGCGCAATACAGGTTACGTTAAGGCGCAATACAGGTTACGTTAAGGCGCAATACAGGTTACGTTAAGGCGCAATACAGGTTACGTTAAGGCGCAATACAGGTTACGTTAAGGCGCAATACAGGTTACGTTAAGGCGCAATACAGGTTACGTTAAGGCGCAATACAGGTTACGTTAAGGCGCAATACAGGTTACGTTAAGGCGCAATACAGGTTACGTTAAGGCGCAATACAGGTTACGTTAAGGCGCAATACAGGTTACGTTAAGGCGCAATACAGGTTACGTTAAGGCGCAATACAGGTTACGTTAAGGCGCAATACAGGTTACGTTAAGGCGCAATACAGGTTACGTTAAGGCGCAATACAGGTTACGTTAAGGCGCAATACAGGTTAGGTTAAGGCGCAATACAGGTTAGGTTAAGGCGCAATACAGGTTAGGTTAAGGTACGACATAGGTTAGGTTAAGGTACGACATAGGTTAGGTTAAGGTACGACATAGGTTAGGTTAAGGTACGACATAGGTTAGGTTAAGGTACGACATAGGTTAGGTTAAGGTACGACATAGGTTAGGTTAAGGTACGACATAGGTTAGGTTAAGGTACGACATAGGTTAGGTTAAGGTACGACATAGGTTAGGTTAAGGTACGACATAGGTTAGGTTAAGGTACGACATAGGTTAGGTTAAGGTACGACATAGGTTAGGTTAAGGTACGACATAGGTTAGGTTAAGGTACGACATAGGTTAGGTTAAGGTACGACATAGGTTAGGTTAAGGTACGACATAGGTTAGGTTAAGGTACGACATAGGTTAGGTTAAGGTACGACATAGGTTAGGTTAAGGTACGACATAGGTTAGGTTAAGGTACGACATAGGTTAGGTTAAGGTACGACATAGGTTAGGTTAAGGTACGACATAGGTTAGGTTAAGGTACGACATAGGTTAGGTTAAGGTACGACATAGGTTAGGTTAAGGTACGACATAGGTTAGGTTAAGGTACGACATAGGTTAGGTTAAGGTACGACATAGGTTAGGTTAAGGTACGACATAGGTTAGGTTAAGGTACGACATAGGTTAGGTTAAGGTACGACATAGGTTAGGTTAAGGTACGACATAGGTTAGGTTAAGGTACGACATAGGTTAGGTTAAGGTACGACATAGGTTAGGTTACGGTACGACATAGGTTAGGTTACGGTACGACATAGGTTAGGTTACGGTACGACATAGGTTAGGTTACGGTACGACATAGGTTAGGTTACGGTACGACATAGGTTAGGTTACGGTACGACATAGGTTAGGTTACGGTACGACATAGGTTAGGTTACGGTACGACATAGGTTAGGTTACGGTACGACATAGGTTAGGTTACGGTACGACATAGGTTAGGTTACGGTACGATATAGGTTAGGTTAAGGTACACATTGTTGTAAGGAAAGGTTTAATGGGGGG
>NW_025726446.1:52500-57500 GCF_021461395.2 Schistocerca americana | reverse complement strand
TTATCGGAATTAACCAGACAAATCGCTCCACCAACTAAGAACGGCCATGCACCACCACCCACCGAATCAAGAAAGAGCTATCAATCTGTCAATCCTTCCGGTGTCCGGGCCTGGTGAGGTTTCCCGTGTTGAGTCAAATTAAGCCGCAGGCTCCACTCCTGGTGGTGCCCTTCCGTCAATTCCTTTAAGTTTCAGCTTTGCAACCATACTTCCCCCGGAACCCAAAAGCTTTGGTTTCCCGGAGGCTGCCCGCCGAGTCATCGGAGGAACTGCGGCGGATCGCTGGCTGGCATCGTTTATGGTTAGAACTAGGGCGGTATCTGATCGCCTTCGAACCTCTAACTTTCGTTCTTGATTAATGAAAACATACTTGGCAAATGCTTTCGCTTCTGTTCGTCTTGCGACGATCCAAGAATTTCACCTCTAACGTCGCAATACGAATGCCCCCGCCTGTCCCTATTAATCATTACCTCGGGTTCCGAAAACCAACAAAATAGAACCGAGGTCCTATTCCATTATTCCATGCACACAGTATTCAGGCGGGCTTGCCTGCTTTAAGCACTCTAATTTGTTCAAAGTAAACGTGCCGGCCCACCGAGACACTCACTCAAGAGCACCCTGGTAGGATTGCAACGGGGTCCGCCTCGGGACGCACGAGCACGCACGAGGCGCGTCGCACGCCTTCGGCTCGCCCCACCGGCAGGACGTCCCACGATACATGCCAGTTAAACACCGACGGGCGGTGAACCAACAGCGTGGGACACAAATCCAACTACGAGCTTTTTAACCGCAACAACTTTAATATACGCTATTGGAGCTGGAATTACCGCGGCTGCTGGCACCAGACTTGCCCTCCAATAGATACTCGTTAAAGGATTTAAAGTGTACTCATTCCGATTACGGGGCCTCGGATGAGTCCCGTATCGTTATTTTTCGTCACTACCTCCCCGTGCCGGGAGTGGGTAATTTGCGCGCCTGCTGCCTTCCTTGGATGTGGTAGCCGTTTCTCAGGCTCCCTCTCCGGAATCGAACCCTGATTCCCCGTTACCCGTTACAACCATGGTAGGCGCAGAACCTACCATCGACAGTTGATAAGGCAGACATTTGAAAGATGCGTCGCCGGTACGAGGACCGTGCGATCAGCCCAAAGTTATTCAGAGTCACCAAGGCAAACGGACCGGACGAGCCGACCGATTGGTTTTGATCTAATAAAAGCGTCCCTTCCATCTCTGGTCGGGACTCTGTTTGCATGTATTAGCTCTAGAATTACCACAGTTATCCAAGTAACGTGGGTACGATCTAAGGAACCATAACTGATTTAATGAGCCATTCGCGGTTTCACCTTAATGCGGCTTGTACTGAGACATGCATGGCTTAATCTTTGAGACAAGCATATGACTACTGGCAGGATCAACCAGGGAGCTGCGTCAACTAGAGCTGAGCAGCCGGCCGCCCGGGAGTGTGTCCCGGGGGCCCGCGCGAACACGCAAGCGTCCGCTCAATTATTCTGCAAACAGGAGGAGGCTGAGCTCCCCTGCACAATACACCTCGAAACCCTCTCAGGTCCCGGCGGCGCGCAGCGCCGTCCTAAGTACTTGGTCGGGTTCGAGAGAGGCGCAATCGCCCGGAGTTTGGCGAGTAGACGCTTTAGGTGCGACCACCCGTGCTCCCAACTGAGCTTGCCGCTGCCGACAGAGGCCCGGGAGCGTGCTGTCGTGGCATTGCCGGCGGGAGACAACACGCGCCACCTACGGTGACCGGCAGCTCCAACGCCAGCGCCACAGAAGGACAAAAGCCCCACTTGGGTGCCGAAGCGAACTCTCCCAGCACAGCGCACGCGCCAACACGTCCGCACAGCTGCGATACAAACCACCTGCGAGAACCGCAGAGGCGACCGAGCAGCAGACGGCGTCGCGGCGCCGAGCGCCGGGCGGCGGCGCATCCTCAGCGCACACAGTCCTCAATCGGACCAGCACACTGCAGATGTCCACCGCGCTTCGCACCGGGCCCGCGAGGACCTACTTTGGCCGCACGGCGCCGCGTGCAGGGTGCGCCGGCGCGCAGCTGCGCCGCCTGCCGCCTCCGTCGGCCGGCGCGCCTGCCACTGGCCGCCCCCACCAGCCGGCTGTAGCGCGTGCGCCCACGCACCGCGCGGCCAGCACGCCGGGAGGCCCCCCCTCACCGGCCGGGGACGGTCCCACCCAGCCACCGCCGCGTATCGCTTCACACCCAGATGCCATTCACGTTCGTGGGCATGGTGGGTATCGCTGGAACAACCGGTTGGTAGCTCAACCGATCGTCGCCATCACTGATTCACCTCTAGCGAGAACAACCGCACCACAACGGTTTACCAGTTGTTCATTTGCATAACGTCACCAGCAAACGTAGGCGTCCATCGCCATTTGCAAATTCAACGATTGTTGCATGCCTGTGTCAGGTGTCACGACACACTATGTCTGCCCACATACACGCAACAACATGTGCACGCTTCGCGAACACGTGGAAGGTGGCCCCCGTACGTATGCGATGTCCATTGCGCGAACGACTGTCAACCGGCCTCTGTCGCATGTCGCAGATGTGGAACGCAGTGCACCATGCTATCACGGTGTGTGAGAAGAGACGACTACGTCTGACAACACGCGCCACTACATCAACAGACGGCTCATGCTGATCGCCATCCAGGGCATACCACACTGCAATCCAGCTCTTATAGGGAGACGACACGTAGCTGAGTGCACAACATTTGGACCGCATGGTTCGCCGTTGTTGGCGCAGTCGTTGTACGGTCACATGTACCACGATGTATCATTCAGTACATGAGGACCAATGTGCAGTACAGTGTGTGATTTGGACGTACAACATCAGCGGACAGTTGACACAGGCCGTACCACAGCGTAGGCTAAGTGCTTCGCACATGCGAATGCCAATGAACAACTGCAAATGCCAATGAACAACTGCAAAGGGCATTGAGCATGTACGTCCTGCTGCCATCCACATTACAGTGTATAGCTGCAAGGTGTTTAACATGAAGCGATACACTGGGGACCGGGCAGTGCGAGTAGCAAACTATATTGCGGGGGTTGCAGTTAGGCAACACTACACTAATTTAACGCGTCGTATGACAATTACAGAGCAGGTTAAGGCCCAACGTGTGTTGGGTTAAGGCCCAACGTGTGTTGGGTTAAGGCCCAACGTGTGTTGGGTTAAGGCCCAACGTGTGTTGGGTTAAGGCCCAACGTGTGTTGGGTTAAGGCCCAACGTGTGTTGGGTTAAGGCCCAACGTGCGTTGGGTTAAGGCCCAACGTGCGTTGGGTTAAGGCCCAACGTGCGTTGGGTTAAGGCCCAACGTGTGTTGGGTTAAGGCCCAACGTGTGTTGGGTTAAGGCCCAACGTGTGTTGGGTTAAGGCCCAACGTGTGTTGGGTTAAGGCCCAACGTGTGTTGGGTTAAGGCCCAACGTGTGTTGGGTTACGTTAAGGGGCAATGTGGGTTACGTTAAGGGGCAATGTGGGTTACGTTAAGGGGCAATGTGGGTTACGTTACGGCGCAATATAGGTTACGTTACGGCGCAATATAGGTTACGTTAAGGCGCAATATCGGTTACGTTAAGGCGCAATACAGGTTACGTTAAGGCGCAATACAGGTTACGTTAAGGCGCAATACAGGTTACGTTAAGGCGCAATACAGGTTACGTTAAGGCGCAATACAGGTTACGTTAAGGCGCAATACAGGTTACGTTAAGGCGCAATACAGGTTACGTTAAGGCGCAATACAGGTTACGTTAAGGCGCAATGCAGGTTACGTTAAGGCGCAATGCAGGTTACGTTAAGGCGCAATGCAGGTTACGTTAAGGCGCAATACAGGTTACGTTAAGGCGCAATACAGGTTACGTTAAGGCGCAATACAGGTTACGTTAAGGCGCAATACAGGTTACGTTAAGGCGCAATACAGGTTACGTTAAGGCGCAATACAGGTTACGTTAAGGCGCAATACAGGTTACGTTAAGGCGCAATACAGGTTACGTTAAGGCGCAATACAGGTTACGTTAAGGCGCAATACAGGTTACGTTAAGGCGCAATACAGGTTACGTTAAGGCGCAATACAGGTTACGTTAAGGCGCAATACAGGTTACGTTAAGGCGCAATACAGGTTACGTTAAGGCGCAATACAGGTTACGTTAAGGCGCAATACAGGTTACGTTAAGGCGCAATACAGGTTACGTTAAGGCGCAATACAGGTTACGTTAAGGCGCAATACAGGTTAGGTTAAGGCGCAATACAGGTTAGGTTAAGGCGCAATACAGGTTAGGTTAAGGTACGACATAGGTTAGGTTAAGGTACGACATAGGTTAGGTTAAGGTACGACATAGGTTAGGTTAAGGTACGACATAGGTTAGGTTAAGGTACGACATAGGTTAGGTTAAGGTACGACATAGGTTAGGTTAAGGTACGACATAGGTTAGGTTAAGGTACGACATAGGTTAGGTTAAGGTACGACATAGGTTAGGTTAAGGTACGACATAGGTTAGGTTAAGGTACGACATAGGTTAGGTTAAGGTACGACATAGGTTAGGTTAAGGTACGACATAGGTTAGGTTAAGGTACGACATAGGTTAGGTTAAGGTACGACATAGGTTAGGTTAAGGTACGACATAGGTTAGGTTAAGGTACGACATAGGTTAGGTTAAGGTACGACATAGGTTAGGTTAAGGTACGACATAGGTTAGGTTAAGGTACGACATAGGTTATGTTAAGGTACGACATAGGTTAGGTTAAGGTACGACATAGGTTAGGTTAAGGTACGACATAGGTTAGGTTAAGGTACGACATAGGTTAGGTTAAGGTACGACATAGGTTAGGTTAAGGTACGACATAGGTTAGGTTAAGGTACGACATAGGTTAGGTTAAGGTACGACATAGGTTAGGTTAAGGTACGACATAGGTTAGGTTACGGTACGACATAGGTTAGGTTACGGTACGACATAGGTTAGGTTACGGTACG
>NW_025726446.1:40000-47500 GCF_021461395.2 Schistocerca americana | reverse complement strand
TTGGTTCATCCCACAGCGCCAGTTCTGCTTACCAAAAGTGGCCCACTTGGCACTCCGATCCGAGTCGTTTGCTCGCGGCTTCAGCATATCAAGCAAGCCGGAGATCTCACCCATTTAAAGTTTGAGAATAGGTTGAGGTCGTTTCGGCCCCAAGGCCTCTAATCATTCGCTTTACCGGATGAGACTCGTACGAGCACCAGCTATCCTGAGGGAAACTTCGGAGGGAACCAGCTACTAGATGGTTCGATTAGTCTTTCGCCCCTATACCCAGCTCCGACGATCGATTTGCACGTCAGAATCGCTACGGACCTCCATCAGGGTTTCCCCTGACTTCGTCCTGGCCAGGCATAGTTCACCATCTTTCGGGTCCCAACGTGTACGCTCTAGGTGCGCCTCACCTCGCAATGAGGACGAGACGCCCCGGGAGTGCGGAGGCCGCCGCCCCGTGAAGGGCGGGGAAGCCCCATCCTCCCTCGGCCCGCGCAAGGCGAGACCTTCACTTTCATTACGCCTTTAGGTTTCGTACAGCCCAATGACTCGCGCACATGTTAGACTCCTTGGTCCGTGTTTCAAGACGGGTCGTGAAATTGTCCAAAGCTGAAGCGCCGCTGACGGGAGCGATTATTCCGCCCGAGAGCATCCCGAGCCAACAGCGGCGCGGGTCCGGGGCCGGGCCAGGTAGGTCCGTCATCCGGGAAGAACCGCGCGCGCTTGCCGGGAGCCCGAGCGCCCAAAGGGGCGAATCGACTCCTCCAGATATACCGCCGGGCAGCCAGCCAGGACACCGGGGCTCTGCCCAACAGACGCGAACCGAGGCCCGCGGAAGGACAGGCTGCGCACCCGGGCCGTAGGCCGGCACCCAGCGGGTCGCGACGTCCTACTAGGGGAGAAGTGCGGCCCACCGCACACCGGAACGGCCCCACCCCGCGGCGAGTGGAAAGGCAACCGGACACGACCCCGCCGCGGATTGCTCCGCGCGGGCGGCCGGCCCCATCTGCCGAGGGCGGAGGCCTGTGGCCGGATGGGCGTGAATCTCACCCGTTCGACCTTTCGGACTTCTCACGTTTACCCCAGAACGGTTTCACGTACTTTTGAACTCTCTCTTCAAAGTTCTTTTCAACTTTCCCTCACGGTACTTGTTCGCTATCGGTCTCGTGGTCATATTTAGTCTCAGATGGAGTTTACCACCCACTTGGAGCTGCACTCTCAAGCAACCCGACTCGAAGGAGAGGTCCCGCCGACGCTCGCACCGGCCGCTACGGGCCTGGCACCCTCTACGGGCCGTGGCCTCATTCAAGTTGGACTTGGGCTCGGCGCGAGGCGTCGGGGTAGTGGACCCTCCCAAACACCACATGCCACGACAGGCGGCAGCCTGCGGGGTTCGGTGCTGGACTCTTCCCTGTTCGCTCGCCGCTACTGGGGGAATCCTTGTTAGTTTCTTTTCCTCCGCTTAGTAATATGCTTAAATTCAGCGGGTAGTCTCGCCTGCTCTGAGGTCGTTGTACGAGGTGTCGCACGCCACACCGCCAGCCGGCTGTGCACGCTACCGAGTAAGTACCGGTATGCGAACCGCCAGGCGACGGGCGCGCATCGCACGTTTCAGGAGGCGCGGCCGGCCCCACAGGCGGCCGCGACGCTCCCAGGTCTGCGAAGCGGGGCAAACGCCGCGCGCTTCAGTATACGTAGCCGACCCTCAGCCAGACGTGGCCCGGGAACGGAATCCATGGACCGCAATGTGCGTTCGAAACGTCGATGTTCATGTGTCCTGCAGTTCACATGTCGACGCGCAATTTGCTGCGTTCTTCATCGACCCACGAGCCGAGTGATCCACCGTCCTGGGTGATCTTTTCTTAGTTTCCACTGTCTCTTTCAAGACAGTTGCATAGGCGGGACGTAGGCGTGTGGCGGCCCCTGTTCAAGCGTTCTGTGTCCAACGGCCTCACGGCCGATGGGCGTCGTACGGCTCCACACCGGAGCGGACAGGCAGTCGGGCGAAAGTCATTCAAAACCGGCGCCAGGCGCCAGGTGCCGCAGGCCAGCCGCTCCAGCGCTTCAGCGCTCGTACCACACAACATTGGCGTTAGTTTTGAGAAGCACGCGTGGTTCCGCACGCGGCGCACGGCTACTGCGAGCCGTACAGGTAGCGTGTTGCGCGACACGACACGCACATCGAACGACATGCAGTCTAGTCGGTAATGATCCTTCCGCAGGTTCACCTACGGAAACCTTGTTACGACTTTTACTTCCTCTAAATGATCAAGTTTGGTCATCTTTCCGGTAGCATCGGCAACGACAGAGTCAATGCCGCGTACCAGTCCGAAGACCTCACTAAATCATTCAATCGGTAGTAGCGACGGGCGGTGTGTACAAAGGGCAGGGACGTAATCAACGCGAGCTTATGACTCGCGCTTACTGGGAATTCCTCGTTCATGGGGAACAATTGCAAGCCCCAATCCCTAGCACGAAGGAGGTTCAGCGGGTTACCCCGACCTTTCGGCCTAGGAAGACACGCTGATTCCTTCAGTGTAGCGCGCGTGCGGCCCAGAACATCTAAGGGCATCACAGACCTGTTATTGCTCAATCTCGTGCGGCTAGAAGCCGCCTGTCCCTCTAAGAAGAAAAGTAATCGCTGACAGCACGAAGGATGTCACGCGACTAGTTAGCAGGCTAGAGTCTCGTTCGTTATCGGAATTAACCAGACAAATCGCTCCACCAACTAAGAACGGCCATGCACCACCACCCACCGAATCAAGAAAGAGCTATCAATCTGTCAATCCTTCCGGTGTCCGGGCCTGGTGAGGTTTCCCGTGTTGAGTCAAATTAAGCCGCAGGCTCCACTCCTGGTGGTGCCCTTCCGTCAATTCCTTTAAGTTTCAGCTTTGCAACCATACTTCCCCCGGAACCCAAAAGCTTTGGTTTCCCGGAGGCTGCCCGCCGAGTCATCGGAGGAACTGCGGCGGATCGCTGGCTGGCATCGTTTATGGTTAGAACTAGGGCGGTATCTGATCGCCTTCGAACCTCTAACTTTCGTTCTTGATTAATGAAAACATACTTGGCAAATGCTTTCGCTTCTGTTCGTCTTGCGACGATCCAAGAATTTCACCTCTAACGTCGCAATACGAATGCCCCCGCCTGTCCCTATTAATCATTACCTCGGGTTCCGAAAACCAACAAAATAGAACCGAGGTCCTATTCCATTATTCCATGCACACAGTATTCAGGCGGGCTTGCCTGCTTTAAGCACTCTAATTTGTTCAAAGTAAACGTGCCGGCCCACCGAGACACTCACTCAAGAGCACCCTGGTAGGATTGCAACGGGGTCCGCCTCGGGACGCACGAGCACGCACGAGGCGCGTCGCACGCCTTCGGCTCGCCCCACCGGCAGGACGTCCCACGATACATGCCAGTTAAACACCGACGGGCGGTGAACCAACAGCGTGGGACACAAATCCAACTACGAGCTTTTTAACCGCAACAACTTTAATATACGCTATTGGAGCTGGAATTACCGCGGCTGCTGGCACCAGACTTGCCCTCCAATAGATACTCGTTAAAGGATTTAAAGTGTACTCATTCCGATTACGGGGCCTCGGATGAGTCCCGTATCGTTATTTTTCGTCACTACCTCCCCGTGCCGGGAGTGGGTAATTTGCGCGCCTGCTGCCTTCCTTGGATGTGGTAGCCGTTTCTCAGGCTCCCTCTCCGGAATCGAACCCTGATTCCCCGTTACCCGTTACAACCATGGTAGGCGCAGAACCTACCATCGACAGTTGATAAGGCAGACATTTGAAAGATGCGTCGCCGGTACGAGGACCGTGCGATCAGCCCAAAGTTATTCAGAGTCACCAAGGCAAACGGACCGGACGAGCCGACCGATTGGTTTTGATCTAATAAAAGCGTCCCTTCCATCTCTGGTCGGGACTCTGTTTGCATGTATTAGCTCTAGAATTACCACAGTTATCCAAGTAACGTGGGTACGATCTAAGGAACCATAACTGATTTAATGAGCCATTCGCGGTTTCACCTTAATGCGGCTTGTACTGAGACATGCATGGCTTAATCTTTGAGACAAGCATATGACTACTGGCAGGATCAACCAGGGAGCTGCGTCAACTAGAGCTGAGCAGCCGGCCGCCCGGGAGTGTGTCCCGGGGGCCCGCGCGAACACGCAAGCGTCCGCTCAATTATTCTGCAAACAGGAGGAGGCTGAGCTCCCCTGCACAATACACCTCGAAACCCTCTCAGGTCCCGGCGGCGCGCAGCGCCGTCCTAAGTACTTGGTCGGGTTCGAGAGAGGCGCAATCGCCCGGAGTTTGGCGAGTAGACGCTTTAGGTGCGACCACCCGTGCTCCCAACTGAGCTTGCCGCTGCCGACAGAGGCCCGGGAGCGTGCTGTCGTGGCATTGCCGGCGGGAGACAACACGCGCCACCTACGGTGACCGGCAGCTCCAACGCCAGCGCCACAGAAGGACAAAAGCCCCACTTGGGTGCCGAAGCGAACTCTCCCAGCACAGCGCACGCGCCAACACGTCCGCACAGCTGCGATACAAACCACCTGCGAGAACCGCAGAGGCGACCGAGCAGCAGACGGCGTCGCGGCGCCGAGCGCCGGGCGGCGGCGCATCCTCAGCGCACACAGTCCTCAATCGGACCAGCACACTGCAGATGTCCACCGCGCTTCGCACCGGGCCCGCGAGGACCTACTTTGGCCGCACGGCGCCGCGTGCAGGGTGCGCCGGCGCGCAGCTGCGCCGCCTGCCGCCTCCGTCGGCCGGCGCGCCTGCCACTGGCCGCCCCCACCAGCCGGCTGTAGCGCGTGCGCCCACGCACCGCGCGGCCAGCACGCCGGGAGGCCCCCCCTCACCGGCCGGGGACGGTCCCACCCAGCCACCGCCGCGTATCGCTTCACACCCAGATGCCATTCACGTTCGTGGGCATGGTGGGTATCGCTGGAACAACCGGTTGGTAGCTCAACCGATCGTCGCCATCACTGATTCACCTCTAGCGAGAACAACCGCACCACAACGGTTTACCAGTTGTTCATTTGCATAACGTCACCAGCAAACGTAGGCGTCCATCGCCATTTGCAAATTCAACGATTGTTGCATGCCTGTGTCAGGTGTCACGACACACTATGTCTGCCCACATACACGCAACAACATGTGCACGCTTCGCGAACACGTGGAAGGTGGCCCCCGTACGTATGCGATGTCCATTGCGCGAACGACTGTCAACCGGCCTCTGTCGCATGTCGCAGATGTGGAACGCAGTGCACCATGCTATCACGGTGTGTGAGAAGAGACGACTACGTCTGACAACACGCGCCACTACATCAACAGACGGCTCATGCTGATCGCCATCCAGGGCATACCACACTGCAATCCAGCTCTTATAGGGAGACGACACGTAGCTGAGTGCACAACATTTGGACCGCATGGTTCGCCGTTGTTGGCGCAGTCGTTGTACGGTCACATGTACCACGATGTATCATTCAGTACATGAGGACCAATGTGCAGTACAGTGTGTGATTTGGACGTACAACATCAGCGGACAGTTGACACAGGCCGTACCACAGCGTAGGCTAAGTGCTTCGCACATGCGAATGCCAATGAACAACTGCAAATGCCAATGAACAACTGCAAAGGGCATTGAGCATGTACGTCCTGCTGCCATCCACATTACAGTGTATAGCTGCAAGGTGTTTAACATGAAGCGATACACTGGGGACCGGGCAGTGCGAGTAGCAAACTATATTGCGGGGGTTGCAGTTAGGCAACACTACACTAATTTAACGCGTCGTATGACAATTACAGAGCAGGTTAAGGCCCAACGTGTGTTGGGTTAAGGCCCAACGTGTGTTGGGTTAAGGCCCAACGTGTGTTGGGTTAAGGCCCAACGTGTGTTGGGTTAAGGCCCAACGTGTGTTGGGTTAAGGCCCAACGTGTGTTGGGTTAAGGCCCAACGTGTGTTGGGTTAAGGCCCAACGTGTGTTGGGTTAAGGCCCAACGTGTGTTGGGTTAAGGCCCAACGTGTGTTGGGTTAAGGCCCAACGTGTGTTGGGTTACGTTAAGGGGCAATGTGGGTTACGTTAAGGGGCAATGTGGGTTACGTTAAGGGGCAATGTGGGTTACGTTACGGCGCAATATAGGTTACGTTACGGCGCAATATAGGTTACGTTAAGGCGCAATATCGGTTACGTTAAGGCGCAATACAGGTTACGTTAAGGCGCAATACAGGTTACGTTAAGGCGCAATACAGGTTACGTTAAGGCGCAATACAGGTTACGTTAAGGCGCAATACAGGTTACGTTAAGGCGCAATACAGGTTACGTTAAGGCGCAATACAGGTTACGTTAAGGCGCAATGCAGGTTACGTTAAGGCGCAATGCAGGTTACGTTAAGGCGCAATACAGGTTACGTTAAGGCGCAATACAGGTTACGTTAAGGCGCAATACAGGTTACGTTAAGGCGCAATACAGGTTACGTTAAGGCGCAATACGGGTTACGTTAAGGCGCAATACAGGTTACGTTAAGGCGCAATACAGGTTACGTTAAGGCGCAATACAGGTTACGTTAAGGCGCAATACAGGTTACGTTAAGGCGCAATACAGGTTACGTTAAGGCGCAATACAGGTTACGTTAAGGCGCAATACAGGTTACGTTAAGGCGCAATACAGGTTACGTTAAGGCGCAATACAGGTTACGTTAAGGCGCAATACAGGTTACGTTAAGGCGCAATACAGGTTACGTTAAGGCGCAATACAGGTTACGTTAAGGCGCAATACAGGTTACGTTAAGGCGCAATACAGGTTAGGTTAAGGCGCAATACAGGTTAGGTTAAGGCGCAATACAGGTTAGGTTAAGGTACGACATAGGTTAGGTTAAGGTACGACATAGGTTAGGTTAAGGTACGACATAGGTTAGGTTAAGGTACGACATAGGTTAGGTTAAGGTACGACATAGGTTAGGTTAAGGTACGACATAGGTTAGGTTAAGGTACGACATAGGTTAGGTTAAGGTACGACATAGGTTAGGTTAAGGTACGACATAGGTTAGGTTAAGGTACGACATAGGTTAGGTTAAGGTACGACATAGGTTAGGTTAAGGTACGACATAGGTTAGGTTAAGGTACGACATAGGTTAGGTTAAGGTACGACATAGGTTAGGTTAAGGTACGACATAGGTTAGGTTAAGGTACGACATAGGTTAGGTTAAGGTACGACATAGGTTAGGTTAAGGTACGACATAGGTTAGGTTAAGGTACGACATAGGTTAGGTTAAGGTACGACATAGGTTAGGTTAAGGTACGACATAGGTTAGGTTAAGGTACGACATAGGTTAGGTTAAGGTACGACATAGGTTAGGTTAAGGTACGACATAGGTTAGGTTAAGGTACGACATAGGTTAGGTTAAGGTACGACATAGGTTAGGTTAAGGTACGACATAGGTTAGGTTAAGGTACGACATAGGTTAGGTTAAGGTACGACATAGGTTAGGTTAC
>NW_025726446.1:22500-35000 GCF_021461395.2 Schistocerca americana | reverse complement strand
AGGCGCTGTTGCGGCTTGAGCGGAGCTCGGGAGATGACGTCCAGCTGCTCCACCAGGTGGCGTCGTGGGTTGAAAACGCAGCGACCAGCGGTGGAGAATTGCAGTCCCAGGTACCGGAAGGTTTCACCCACACGTAGGGCGGGCACGGTGGCGTTGCCCGCTTTGAAGGTAACGTCGGCGTCGACCTTCACCTTCTTGTCGCGCCCAGACGCGACTAAGGCGAGGGTGAAACACTTCCGGGCGTTGATCTGCAGCCCCAGATGGGCGAGGGCTGCGACGGCTGCGTCGATGAGGGACTGCAATCCCCTCGCGGTCGATGCAAAAAGCAGGACGTCATCTGCGAAGGCCGCAGCGTTAACTCTGCGACCAAGGATCCGAGCTCCGATGTGGGAGGGAAGTTGACTCAAAACATAGTCCACCGCGAAATTGAAAAGGAGGGGGGAGAGGGGGTCACCCTGACGCACACCCCTAGCCGGCTGCAGGGGCACGCCCACGTCGGCGCCGCCCGCTATCACCGTCGTGCTACCCTCGTAACACCTTCCGACGTACTCAATAAAGCAATCCGGCAGGCCATGAGCCCTCAGCACGGGGCGGAGGGCGGCATGGTCCACCGAATCGAACGCTTTAGAGACGTCGATCGATGCCACAAAAACAGAGCGACAGGAGCGGACTGCGTCGGTGAGAGCAGTGTCCAAGATGAAGGTGTTTTCCAACATCCCATCCCGGGGGATGAATGCCCGCTGACGTTCGTCCACAGCACATGCACGCATCAGGCGTGACGCGAGAACCTTGTGGAAGGTCCGCGCCAACACCGAGCAGACCGTAATGGGGCGAAAGTCAGCGGGGGATGTTGGTGCAGCCGTTTTGGGGAGAAGTGACGTCCGGGCGCGAAGCAGACGCTCGGGGAGGGCGCGGGCCAGGAGGAAGAGGTTCAAGAGTTTCACCAGGACTTCATGCGGCAGGCGCCGCAGCTCCGCTGGAGTCAGGCCGTCCGGCCCGGCTGCCGATCCCCTGGGCGGCAAGGCAGCAGCGACCTCCTCACGTGTGACCGGCCCCCATAGGCACTCAGGAGCGACAGGCTCCGAGTGCGGGAGAAGGCGGTCACGGATGAAGCCGGCGGTGGAGATCGGCTTCTTCGTGAAGAGGTCCGCCCAGAAGTCCAGCAGACCGGGGATGTCGGGTGGCGGCTGCAGCAGGGTGCCGTCCAGCAAGCCGCGCACGCAACGCGCACGCGACCTACGGAAGGCGTCCTGTGTCCGCGCGTATTCCCAGCGGCGCCGCTTGCGCTTCTGCAGCGGCGGGGCGGCAGGCGGCCGCTTGGATGGTTGGCGCGGCCGCTGTGTCCTGGTGATCGACCTCTCCCCCCTGGACCCGACCGACGCAAGGGCATCCGGGAGCATGCCCAGGATGACATCGGGCGGCGTGCCCCGCCCCAGACCAATGACTCGATCCAGGGCAGAGAAACGCTGGGCGGAAGCAGGTAGCCCCGCCAGATGCTCCCAGATGGCGGCGTCAGTCGGCCCCTCCGGCGGCGGCCCGGTGGTGTCGGCCGCGAAGTCCTCGGCTGCGTCGACGGGCGGCGCAGCGGCCTCGCCCGCGTCAGGCAGCGAGCTCGCTGCTCCACGGCGGGACGCCGGCTCTTCACCCCGACCGATCTCAAGTGCCTCCATGAATTGGCGGACAAGCTGCTTGTGGGCAGCTTGCCGCCGTCGGCACTTGATTGCCTCAAGCGTTCGGTCGGGGAACATCCTGGTAAGTTCTTGATTTACAAAGAAGAACCGGGCGTCCCTCTCCAGGAACAGTTCGGCCTCTGCCTTGGCGAGCGACAGGACTTCTTCCTCCGTCCACCTCGCGCGATGCCTCTCCGTCACGATCTCAGCGTTGGCGGCCGCAGGGTGTTGGCGGCGGCGATGGACCCCGAGACCGTTCTTCGTGGTAAAAGTGCGGTGGCACTCACTGCAAGCAAAGGGAGCTACACAAACTATCGCATTTTCGTTACGGCCGGTTGGCCGGATAGGTGCTGGGGTAGCTGGGGTGGCACCTTCAGCGGAAGGGCCACCATCTCTTGTTTCTTGTCGGCTGCCCCCAACTATAAAGGGATAATGCGAGGGGGGGCTGGTAACCCCCCCAAGCCCCTGGTGCGGTCTTCCACTCTGCAAAAATCAGCGGGCCCACGAGAAGGGGAGAAGACCGCAGGAGAGGAGAGGCTAAGAGGGCTAGGCCCATGTATTGCGCATCACTCTCCCTGTAACTATAACCCAAGGAAGGCACCTCGCAGCAGCAGCACGACTACATCAAGACCGCACTTCGAAAAGCCAAGTCCGGATGCAGCCACACCGCCGCCACTTGGCCACCTTAAGAGAGTCATAGTTACTCCCGCCGTTTACCCGCGCTTGCTTGAATTTCTTCACGTTGACATTCAGAGCACTGGGCAGAAATCACATTGCGTCAACACCCGCTAGGGCCATCGCAATGCTTTGTTTTAATTAGACAGTCGGATTCCCCCAGTCCGTGCCAGTTCTGAGTTGATCGTTGAATGGCGGCCGAAGAGAATCCGCGCACCCGCGCGCCCCCGGAGGAGCACGCTAAGGCGGACGCGGCCTCGCAGCAAGGAAGATCCGTGGGAGGCCAAGGCACGGGACCGAGCTCGGATCCTGCACGCAGGTTGAAGCACCGGGGCGCGAACGCCGCGCAGGCGCGCGCATCCTGCACCGCCGGCCAGCACGAGGCCAACCAACGGCGAGAGCAGACCACGCCCGCGCTAAACGCCCGCACTTACCGGCACCCCTACGGCACTCACCTCGCCCAGGCCCGGCACGTTAGCGCTGACCCACTTCCCGACCAAGCCCGACACGCCCCGATCCTCAGAGCCAATCCTTATCCCGAAGTTACGGATCCAATTTGCCGACTTCCCTTACCTACATTATTCTATCGACTAGAGGCTCTTCACCTTGGAGACCTGCTGCGGATATGGGTACGAACCGGCGCGACACCTCCACGTGGCCCTCTCCCGGATTTTCAAGGTCCGAGGGGAAGATCGGGACACCGCCGCAACTGCGGTGCTCTTCGCGTTCCAAACCCTATCTCCCTGCTAGAGGATTCCAGGGAACTCGAACGCTCATGCAGAAAAGAAAACTCTTCCCCGATCTCCCGACGGCGTCTCCGGGTCCTTTTGGGTTACCCCGACGAGCATCTCTAAAAGAGGGGCCCGACTTGTATCGGTTCCGCTGCCGGGTTCCGGAATAGGAACCGGATTCCCTTTCGCCCAACGGGGGCCAGCACAAAGTGCATCATGCTATGACGGCCCCCATCAACATCGGATTTCTCCTAGGGCTTAGGATCGACTGACTCGTGTGCAACGGCTGTTCACACGAAACCCTTCTCCGCGTCAGCCCTCCAGGGCCTCGCTGGAGTATTTGCTACTACCACCAAGATCTGCACCGACGGCGGCTCCAGGCAGGCTCACGCCCAGACCCTTCTGCGCCCACCGCCGCGACCCTCCTACTCGTCAGGGCTTCGCGGCCGGCCGCAAGGACCGGCCATGACTGCCAGACTGACGGCCGAGTATAGGCACGACGCTTCAGCGCCATCCATTTTCAGGGCTAGTTGCTTCGGCAGGTGAGTTGTTACACACTCCTTAGCGGATTCCGACTTCCATGGCCACCGTCCTGCTGTCTTAAGCAACCAACGCCTTTCATGGTTTCCCATGAGCGTCGATTCGGGCGCCTTAACTCGGCGTTTGGTTCATCCCACAGCGCCAGTTCTGCTTACCAAAAGTGGCCCACTTGGCACTCCGATCCGAGTCGTTTGCTCGCGGCTTCAGCATATCAAGCAAGCCGGAGATCTCACCCATTTAAAGTTTGAGAATAGGTTGAGGTCGTTTCGGCCCCAAGGCCTCTAATCATTCGCTTTACCGGATGAGACTCGTACGAGCACCAGCTATCCTGAGGGAAACTTCGGAGGGAACCAGCTACTAGATGGTTCGATTAGTCTTTCGCCCCTATACCCAGCTCCGACGATCGATTTGCACGTCAGAATCGCTACGGACCTCCATCAGGGTTTCCCCTGACTTCGTCCTGGCCAGGCATAGTTCACCATCTTTCGGGTCCCAACGTGTACGCTCTAGGTGCGCCTCACCTCGCAATGAGGACGAGACGCCCCGGGAGTGCGGAGGCCGCCGCCCCGTGAAGGGCGGGGAAGCCCCATCCTCCCTCGGCCCGCGCAAGGCGAGACCTTCACTTTCATTACGCCTTTAGGTTTCGTACAGCCCAATGACTCGCGCACATGTTAGACTCCTTGGTCCGTGTTTCAAGACGGGTCGTGAAATTGTCCAAAGCTGAAGCGCCGCTGACGGGAGCGATTATTCCGCCCGAGAGCATCCCGAGCCAACAGCGGCGCGGGTCCGGGGCCGGGCCAGGTAGGTCCGTCATCCGGGAAGAACCGCGCGCGCTTGCCGGGAGCCCGAGCGCCCAAAGGGGCGAATCGACTCCTCCAGATATACCGCCGGGCAGCCAGCCAGGACACCGGGGCTCTGCCCAACAGACGCGAACCGAGGCCCGCGGAAGGACAGGCTGCGCACCCGGGCCGTAGGCCGGCACCCAGCGGGTCGCGACGTCCTACTAGGGGAGAAGTGCGGCCCACCGCACACCGGAACGGCCCCACCCCGCGGCGAGTGGAAAGGCAACCGGACACGACCCCGCCGCGGATTGCTCCGCGCGGGCGGCCGGCCCCATCTGCCGAGGGCGGAGGCCTGTGGCCGGATGGGCGTGAATCTCACCCGTTCGACCTTTCGGACTTCTCACGTTTACCCCAGAACGGTTTCACGTACTTTTGAACTCTCTCTTCAAAGTTCTTTTCAACTTTCCCTCACGGTACTTGTTCGCTATCGGTCTCGTGGTCATATTTAGTCTCAGATGGAGTTTACCACCCACTTGGAGCTGCACTCTCAAGCAACCCGACTCGAAGGAGAGGTCCCGCCGACGCTCGCACCGGCCGCTACGGGCCTGGCACCCTCTACGGGCCGTGGCCTCATTCAAGTTGGACTTGGGCTCGGCGCGAGGCGTCGGGGTAGTGGACCCTCCCAAACACCACATGCCACGACAGGCGGCAGCCTGCGGGGTTCGGTGCTGGACTCTTCCCTGTTCGCTCGCCGCTACTGGGGGAATCCTTGTTAGTTTCTTTTCCTCCGCTTAGTAATATGCTTAAATTCAGCGGGTAGTCTCGCCTGCTCTGAGGTCGTTGTACGAGGTGTCGCACGCCACACCGCCAGCCGGCTGTGCACGCTACCGAGTAAGTACCGGTATGCGAACCGCCAGGCGACGGGCGCGCATCGCACGTTTCAGGAGGCGCGGCCGGCCCCACAGGCGGCCGCGACGCTCCCAGGTCTGCGAAGCGGGGCAAACGCCGCGCGCTTCAGTATACGTAGCCGACCCTCAGCCAGACGTGGCCCGGGAACGGAATCCATGGACCGCAATGTGCGTTCGAAACGTCGATGTTCATGTGTCCTGCAGTTCACATGTCGACGCGCAATTTGCTGCGTTCTTCATCGACCCACGAGCCGAGTGATCCACCGTCCTGGGTGATCTTTTCTTAGTTTCCACTGTCTCTTTCAAGACAGTTGCATAGGCGGGACGTAGGCGTGTGGCGGCCCCTGTTCAAGCGTTCTGTGTCCAACGGCCTCACGGCCGATGGGCGTCGTACGGCTCCACACCGGAGCGGACAGGCAGTCGGGCGAAAGTCATTCAAAACCGGCGCCAGGCGCCAGGTGCCGCAGGCCAGCCGCTCCAGCGCTTCAGCGCTCGTACCACACAACATTGGCGTTAGTTTTGAGAAGCACGCGTGGTTCCGCACGCGGCGCACGGCTACTGCGAGCCGTACAGGTAGCGTGTTGCGCGACACGACACGCACATCGAACGACATGCAGTCTAGTCGGTAATGATCCTTCCGCAGGTTCACCTACGGAAACCTTGTTACGACTTTTACTTCCTCTAAATGATCAAGTTTGGTCATCTTTCCGGTAGCATCGGCAACGACAGAGTCAATGCCGCGTACCAGTCCGAAGACCTCACTAAATCATTCAATCGGTAGTAGCGACGGGCGGTGTGTACAAAGGGCAGGGACGTAATCAACGCGAGCTTATGACTCGCGCTTACTGGGAATTCCTCGTTCATGGGGAACAATTGCAAGCCCCAATCCCTAGCACGAAGGAGGTTCAGCGGGTTACCCCGACCTTTCGGCCTAGGAAGACACGCTGATTCCTTCAGTGTAGCGCGCGTGCGGCCCAGAACATCTAAGGGCATCACAGACCTGTTATTGCTCAATCTCGTGCGGCTAGAAGCCGCCTGTCCCTCTAAGAAGAAAAGTAATCGCTGACAGCACGAAGGATGTCACGCGACTAGTTAGCAGGCTAGAGTCTCGTTCGTTATCGGAATTAACCAGACAAATCGCTCCACCAACTAAGAACGGCCATGCACCACCACCCACCGAATCAAGAAAGAGCTATCAATCTGTCAATCCTTCCGGTGTCCGGGCCTGGTGAGGTTTCCCGTGTTGAGTCAAATTAAGCCGCAGGCTCCACTCCTGGTGGTGCCCTTCCGTCAATTCCTTTAAGTTTCAGCTTTGCAACCATACTTCCCCCGGAACCCAAAAGCTTTGGTTTCCCGGAGGCTGCCCGCCGAGTCATCGGAGGAACTGCGGCGGATCGCTGGCTGGCATCGTTTATGGTTAGAACTAGGGCGGTATCTGATCGCCTTCGAACCTCTAACTTTCGTTCTTGATTAATGAAAACATACTTGGCAAATGCTTTCGCTTCTGTTCGTCTTGCGACGATCCAAGAATTTCACCTCTAACGTCGCAATACGAATGCCCCCGCCTGTCCCTATTAATCATTACCTCGGGTTCCGAAAACCAACAAAATAGAACCGAGGTCCTATTCCATTATTCCATGCACACAGTATTCAGGCGGGCTTGCCTGCTTTAAGCACTCTAATTTGTTCAAAGTAAACGTGCCGGCCCACCGAGACACTCACTCAAGAGCACCCTGGTAGGATTGCAACGGGGTCCGCCTCGGGACGCACGAGCACGCACGAGGCGCGTCGCACGCCTTCGGCTCGCCCCACCGGCAGGACGTCCCACGATACATGCCAGTTAAACACCGACGGGCGGTGAACCAACAGCGTGGGACACAAATCCAACTACGAGCTTTTTAACCGCAACAACTTTAATATACGCTATTGGAGCTGGAATTACCGCGGCTGCTGGCACCAGACTTGCCCTCCAATAGATACTCGTTAAAGGATTTAAAGTGTACTCATTCCGATTACGGGGCCTCGGATGAGTCCCGTATCGTTATTTTTCGTCACTACCTCCCCGTGCCGGGAGTGGGTAATTTGCGCGCCTGCTGCCTTCCTTGGATGTGGTAGCCGTTTCTCAGGCTCCCTCTCCGGAATCGAACCCTGATTCCCCGTTACCCGTTACAACCATGGTAGGCGCAGAACCTACCATCGACAGTTGATAAGGCAGACATTTGAAAGATGCGTCGCCGGTACGAGGACCGTGCGATCAGCCCAAAGTTATTCAGAGTCACCAAGGCAAACGGACCGGACGAGCCGACCGATTGGTTTTGATCTAATAAAAGCGTCCCTTCCATCTCTGGTCGGGACTCTGTTTGCATGTATTAGCTCTAGAATTACCACAGTTATCCAAGTAACGTGGGTACGATCTAAGGAACCATAACTGATTTAATGAGCCATTCGCGGTTTCACCTTAATGCGGCTTGTACTGAGACATGCATGGCTTAATCTTTGAGACAAGCATATGACTACTGGCAGGATCAACCAGGGAGCTGCGTCAACTAGAGCTGAGCAGCCGGCCGCCCGGGAGTGTGTCCCGGGGGCCCGCGCGAACACGCAAGCGTCCGCTCAATTATTCTGCAAACAGGAGGAGGCTGAGCTCCCCTGCACAATACACCTCGAAACCCTCTCAGGTCCCGGCGGCGCGCAGCGCCGTCCTAAGTACTTGGTCGGGTTCGAGAGAGGCGCAATCGCCCGGAGTTTGGCGAGTAGACGCTTTAGGTGCGACCACCCGTGCTCCCAACTGAGCTTGCCGCTGCCGACAGAGGCCCGGGAGCGTGCTGTCGTGGCATTGCCGGCGGGAGACAACACGCGCCACCTACGGTGACCGGCAGCTCCAACGCCAGCGCCACAGAAGGACAAAAGCCCCACTTGGGTGCCGAAGCGAACTCTCCCAGCACAGCGCACGCGCCAACACGTCCGCACAGCTGCGATACAAACCACCTGCGAGAACCGCAGAGGCGACCGAGCAGCAGACGGCGTCGCGGCGCCGAGCGCCGGGCGGCGGCGCATCCTCAGCGCACACAGTCCTCAATCGGACCAGCACACTGCAGATGTCCACCGCGCTTCGCACCGGGCCCGCGAGGACCTACTTTGGCCGCACGGCGCCGCGTGCAGGGTGCGCCGGCGCGCAGCTGCGCCGCCTGCCGCCTCCGTCGGCCGGCGCGCCTGCCACTGGCCGCCCCCACCAGCCGGCTGTAGCGCGTGCGCCCACGCACCGCGCGGCCAGCACGCCGGGAGGCCCCCCCTCACCGGCCGGGGACGGTCCCACCCAGCCACCGCCGCGTATCGCTTCACACCCAGATGCCATTCACGTTCGTGGGCATGGTGGGTATCGCTGGAACAACCGGTTGGTAGCTCAACCGATCGTCGCCATCACTGATTCACCTCTAGCGAGAACAACCGCACCACAACGGTTTACCAGTTGTTCATTTGCATAACGTCACCAGCAAACGTAGGCGTCCATCGCCATTTGCAAATTCAACGATTGTTGCATGCCTGTGTCAGGTGTCACGACACACTATGTCTGCCCACATACACGCAACAACATGTGCACGCTTCGCGAACACGTGGAAGGTGGCCCCCGTACGTATGCGATGTCCATTGCGCGAACGACTGTCAACCGGCCTCTGTCGCATGTCGCAGATGTGGAACGCAGTGCACCATGCTATCACGGTGTGTGAGAAGAGACGACTACGTCTGACAACACGCGCCACTACATCAACAGACGGCTCATGCTGATCGCCATCCAGGGCATACCACACTGCAATCCAGCTCTTATAGGGAGACGACACGTAGCTGAGTGCACAACATTTGGACCGCATGGTTCGCCGTTGTTGGCGCAGTCGTTGTACGGTCACATGTACCACGATGTATCATTCAGTACATGAGGACCAATGTGCAGTACAGTGTGTGATTTGGACGTACAACATCAGCGGACAGTTGACACAGGCCGTACCACAGCGTAGGCTAAGTGCTTCGCACATGCGAATGCCAATGAACAACTGCAAATGCCAATGAACAACTGCAAAGGGCATTGAGCATGTACGTCCTGCTGCCATCCACATTACAGTGTATAGCTGCAAGGTGTTTAACATGAAGCGATACACTGGGGACCGGGCAGTGCGAGTAGCAAACTATATTGCGGGGGTTGCAGTTAGGCAACACTACACTAATTTAACGCGTCGTATGACAATTACAGAGCAGGTTAAGGCCCAACGTGTGTTGGGTTAAGGCCCAACGTGTGTTGGGTTAAGGCCCAACGTGTGTTGGGTTAAGGCCCAACGTGTGTTGGGTTAAGGCCCAACGTGTGTTGGGTTAAGGCCCAACGTGTGTTGGGTTAAGGCCCAACGTGTGTTGGGTTAAGGCCCAACGTGTGTTGGGTTAAGGCCCAACGTGTGTTGGGTTAAGGCCCAACGTGTGTTGGGTTAAGGCCCAACGTGTGTTGGGTTAAGGCCCAACGTGTGTTGGGTTAAGGCCCAACGTGTGTTGGGTTACGTTAAGGGGCAATGTGGGTTACGTTAAGGGGCAATGTGGGTTACGTTGAGGGGCAATGTGGGTTACGTTACGGCGCAATATAGGTTACGTTACGGCGCAATATAGGTTACGTTAAGGCGCAATATCGGTTACGTTAAGGCGCAATACAGGTTACGTTAAGGCGCAATACAGGTTACGTTAAGGCGCAATACAGGTTACGTTAAGGCGCAATACAGGTTACGTTAAGGCGCAATACAGGTTACGTTAAGGCGCAATACAGGTTACGTTAAGGCGCAATACAGGTTACGTTAAGGCGCAATACAGGTTACGTTAAGGCGCAATACAGGTTACGTTAAGGCGCAATGCAGGTTACGTTAAGGCGCAATGCAGGTTACGTTAAGGCGCAATACAGGTTACGTTAAGGCGCAATACAGGTTACGTTAAGGCGCAATACAGGTTACGTTAAGGCGCAATACAGGTTACGTTAAGGCGCAATACAGGTTACGTTAAGGCGCAATACAGGTTACGTTAAGGCGCAATACAGGTTACGTTAAGGCGCAATACAGGTTACGTTAAGGCGCAATACAGGTTACGTTAAGGCGCAATACAGGTTACGTTAAGGCGCAATACAGGTTACGTTAAGGCGCAATACAGGTTACGTTAAGGCGCAATACAGGTTACGTTAAGGCGCAATACAGGTTACGTTAAGGCGCAATACAGGTTACGTTAAGGCGCAATACAGGTTACGTTAAGGCGCAATACAGGTTACGTTAAGGCGCAATACAGGTTACGTTAAGGCGCAATACAGGTTAGGTTAAGGCGCAATACAGGTTAGGTTAAGGCGCAATACAGGTTAGGTTAAGGTACGACATAGGTTAGGTTAAGGTACGACATAGGTTAGGTTAAGGTACGACATAGGTTAGGTTAAGGTACGACATAGGTTAGGTTAAGGTACGACATAGGTTAGGTTAAGGTACGACATAGGTTAGGTTAAGGTACGACATAGGTTAGGTTAAGGTACGACATAGGTTAGGTTAAGGTACGACATAGGTTAGGTTAAGGTACGACATAGGTTAGGTTAAGGTACGACATAGGTTAGGTTAAGGTACGACATAGGTTAGGTTAAGGTACGACATAGGTTAGGTTAAGGTACGACATAGGTTAGGTTAAGGTACGACATAGGTTAGGTTAAGGTACGACATAGGTTAGGTTAAGGTACGACATAGGTTAGGTTAAGGTACGACATAGGTTAGGTTAAGGTACGACATAGGTTAGGTTAAGGTACGACATAGGTTAGGTTAAGGTACGACATAGGTTAGGTTAAGGTACGACATAGGTTAGGTTAAGGTACGACATAGGTTAGGTTAAGGTACGACATAGGTTAGGTTAAGGTACGACATAGGTTAGGTTAAGGTACGACATAGGTTAGGTTAAGGTACGACATAGGTTAGGTTAAGGTACGACATAGGTTAGGTTAAGGTACGACATAGGTTAGGTTAAGGTACGACATAGGTTAGGTTAAGGTACGACATAGGTTAGGTTACGGTACGACATAGGTTAGGTTACGGTACGACATAGGTTAGGTTACGGTACGACATAGGTTAGGTTACGGTACGACATAGGTTAGGTTACGGTACGACATAGGTTAGGTTACGGTACGACATAGGTTAGGTTACGGTACGACATAGGTTAGGTTACGGTACGACATAGGTTAGGTTACGGTACGACATAGGTTAGGTTACGGTACGATATAGGTTAGGTTAAGGTACACATTGTTGTAAGGAAAGGTTTAATGGGTGGCGGGGCGGGGCGGCCGGTTTGTTGATTGTGATTATAGTAAGTGGATGCCTGCGGCATCATCTGATTTGCCACGTCAGGATGCACCTTTGGCTCATGACAGGCGGCGCTCTCATTCCATGCTTGTGGCAGACCTGTGTCTTTCATTCCTGCCATTGTTTGTGTGCTGTGAGAGGAGGCAGTATTGTGATGTTGGGTGCACCCCTGTGTAGGACATGTGTGGGTGTTGGTGGCTTGGCTGAGCAATGGTGGTTGTCGGGTGGGTGGGATATTCTGTTTTCTGAGTGGACCTCCCAGTCTGGTTATGACAGTGTGGATTGTCTAATGTGGCGGAGAGGATGCACTGGGTGTTGTTCCATGCTGGTGCTTACATATTGTCTGTGTGCGTGTTACAGGCAGAGAGTAGTGCGTGATAAGGGTGTGTGGCTGACGTGTGGTTGTGATTGTGAGCAGAGTCTTTCAGCATGTATACGGACAGTTGTATACATTATCTGTATTCTGATGGCTCTATCTATTACTAATCAGCGCCGTGTATACGTTTAATCCGGTTCCAGTCGAAACTGTTGTATCTCTGTACATTAGTGACACGGCGAGCCCGCTATGTAGTTACTCGTCTCGGCAGCTTCCACCGGTGTATGGCAAATGATTATAAGGAATCAGTCTAGTCGTCAATACCGATGGTGTGACGTCACATGTCTGGGGTGGGGGACGCTGCGCCCTTCCGGTGGGTCATGGCCTAGAAAGACTCTTCCCACGCAGGGGGGCGTGGACTGTCATTGACTCTTCCAGGTAATATACTTGCCGTACGTTCTTGCGACTGCGAGTGCAACGCTCACCGGTACCGACATGGATGGAGCGCCTCCTAGCTGACCGCTC
>NW_025726446.1:10000-15000 GCF_021461395.2 Schistocerca americana | reverse complement strand
ATTTAAAGTGTACTCATTCCGATTACGGGGCCTCGGATGAGTCCCGTATCGTTATTTTTCGTCACTACCTCCCCGTGCCGGGAGTGGGTAATTTGCGCGCCTGCTGCCTTCCTTGGATGTGGTAGCCGTTTCTCAGGCTCCCTCTCCGGAATCGAACCCTGATTCCCCGTTACCCGTTACAACCATGGTAGGCGCAGAACCTACCATCGACAGTTGATAAGGCAGACATTTGAAAGATGCGTCGCCGGTACGAGGACCGTGCGATCAGCCCAAAGTTATTCAGAGTCACCAAGGCAAACGGACCGGACGAGCCGACCGATTGGTTTTGATCTAATAAAAGCGTCCCTTCCATCTCTGGTCGGGACTCTGTTTGCATGTATTAGCTCTAGAATTACCACAGTTATCCAAGTAACGTGGGTACGATCTAAGGAACCATAACTGATTTAATGAGCCATTCGCGGTTTCACCTTAATGCGGCTTGTACTGAGACATGCATGGCTTAATCTTTGAGACAAGCATATGACTACTGGCAGGATCAACCAGGGAGCTGCGTCAACTAGAGCTGAGCAGCCGGCCGCCCGGGAGTGTGTCCCGGGGGCCCGCGCGAACACGCAAGCGTCCGCTCAATTATTCTGCAAACAGGAGGAGGCTGAGCTCCCCTGCACAATACACCTCGAAACCCTCTCAGGTCCCGGCGGCGCGCAGCGCCGTCCTAAGTACTTGGTCGGGTTCGAGAGAGGCGCAATCGCCCGGAGTTTGGCGAGTAGACGCTTTAGGTGCGACCACCCGTGCTCCCAACTGAGCTTGCCGCTGCCGACAGAGGCCCGGGAGCGTGCTGTCGTGGCATTGCCGGCGGGAGACAACACGCGCCACCTACGGTGACCGGCAGCTCCAACGCCAGCGCCACAGAAGGACAAAAGCCCCACTTGGGTGCCGAAGCGAACTCTCCCAGCACAGCGCACGCGCCAACACGTCCGCACAGCTGCGATACAAACCACCTGCGAGAACCGCAGAGGCGACCGAGCAGCAGACGGCGTCGCGGCGCCGAGCGCCGGGCGGCGGCGCATCCTCAGCGCACACAGTCCTCAATCGGACCAGCACACTGCAGATGTCCACCGCGCTTCGCACCGGGCCCGCGAGGACCTACTTTGGCCGCACGGCGCCGCGTGCAGGGTGCGCCGGCGCGCAGCTGCGCCGCCTGCCGCCTCCGTCGGCCGGCGCGCCTGCCACTGGCCGCCCCCACCAGCCGGCTGTAGCGCGTGCGCCCACGCACCGCGCGGCCAGCACGCCGGGAGGCCCCCCCTCACCGGCCGGGGACGGTCCCACCCAGCCACCGCCGCGTATCGCTTCACACCCAGATGCCATTCACGTTCGTGGGCATGGTGGGTATCGCTGGAACAACCGGTTGGTAGCTCAACCGATCGTCGCCATCACTGATTCACCTCTAGCGAGAACAACCGCACCACAACGGTTTACCAGTTGTTCATTTGCATAACGTCACCAGCAAACGTAGGCGTCCATCGCCATTTGCAAATTCAACGATTGTTGCATGCCTGTGTCAGGTGTCACGACACACTATGTCTGCCCACATACACGCAACAACATGTGCACGCTTCGCGAACACGTGGAAGGTGGCCCCCGTACGTATGCGATGTCCATTGCGCGAACGACTGTCAACCGGCCTCTGTCGCATGTCGCAGATGTGGAACGCAGTGCACCATGCTATCACGGTGTGTGAGAAGAGACGACTACGTCTGACAACACGCGCCACTACATCAACAGACGGCTCATGCTGATCGCCATCCAGGGCATACCACACTGCAATCCAGCTCTTATAGGGAGACGACACGTAGCTGAGTGCACAACATTTGGACCGCATGGTTCGCCGTTGTTGGCGCAGTCGTTGTACGGTCACATGTACCACGATGTATCATTCAGTACATGAGGACCAATGTGCAGTACAGTGTGTGATTTGGACGTACAACATCAGCGGACAGTTGACACAGGCCGTACCACAGCGTAGGCTAAGTGCTTCGCACATGCGAATGCCAATGAACAACTGCAAATGCCAATGAACAACTGCAAAGGGCATTGAGCATGTACGTCCTGCTGCCATCCACATTACAGTGTATAGCTGCAAGGTGTTTAACATGAAGCGATACACTGGGGACCGGGCAGTGCGAGTAGCAAACTATATTGCGGGGGTTGCAGTTAGGCAACACTACACTAATTTAACGCGTCGTATGACAATTACAGAGCAGGTTAAGGCCCAACGTGTGTTGGGTTAAGGCCCAACGTGTGTTGGGTTAAGGCCCAACGTGTGTTGGGTTAAGGCCCAACGTGTGTTGGGTTAAGGCCCAACGTGTGTTGGGTTAAGGCCCAACGTGTGTTGGGTTAAGGCCCAACGTGTGTTGGGTTAAGGCCCAACGTGTGTTGGGTTAAGGCCCAACGTGTGTTGGGTTAAGGCCCAACGTGTGTTGGGTTAAGGCCCAACGTGTGTTGGGTTAAGGCCCAACGTGTGTTGGGTTACGTTAAGGGGCAATGTGGGTTACGTTAAGGGGCAATGTGGGTTACGTTAAGGGGCAATGTGGGTTACGTTACGGCGCAATATAGGTTACGTTACGGCGCAATATAGGTTACGTTAAGGCGCAATATCGGTTACGTTAAGGCGCAATACAGGTTACGTTAAGGCGCAATACAGGTTACGTTAAGGCGCAATACAGGTTACGTTAAGGCGCAATACAGGTTACGTTAAGGCGCAATACAGGTTACGTTAAGGCGCAATACAGGTTACGTTAAGGCGCAATACAGGTTACGTTAAGGCGCAATACAGGTTACGTTAAGGCGCAATGCAGGTTACGTTAAGGCGCAATGCAGGTTACGTTAAGGCGCAATACAGGTTACGTTAAGGCGCAATACAGGTTACGTTAAGGCGCAATACAGGTTACGTTAAGGCGCAATACAGGTTACGTTAAGGCGCAATACAGGTTACGTTAAGGCGCAATACAGGTTACGTTAAGGCGCAATACAGGTTACGTTAAGGCGCAATACAGGTTACGTTAAGGCGCAATACAGGTTACGTTAAGGCGCAATACAGGTTACGTTAAGGCGCAATACAGGTTACGTTAAGGCGCAATACAGGTTACGTTAAGGCGCAATACAGGTTACGTTAAGGCGCAATACAGGTTACGTTAAGGCGCAATACAGGTTACGTTAAGGCGCAATACAGGTTACGTTAAGGCGCAATACAGGTTACGTTAAGGCGCAATACAGGTTACGTTAAGGCGCAATACAGGTTAGGTTAAGGCGCAATACAGGTTAGGTTAAGGCGCAATACAGGTTAGGTTAAGGTACGACATAGGTTAGGTTAAGGTACGACATAGGTTAGGTTAAGGTACGACATAGGTTAGGTTAAGGTACGACATAGGTTAGGTTAAGGTACGACATAGGTTAGGTTAAGGTACGACATAGGTTAGGTTAAGGTACGACATAGGTTAGGTTAAGGTACGACATAGGTTAGGTTAAGGTACGACATAGGTTAGGTTAAGGTACGACATAGGTTAGGTTAAGGTACGACATAGGTTAGGTTAAGGTACGACATAGGTTAGGTTAAGGTACGACATAGGTTAGGTTAAGGTACGACATAGGTTAGGTTAAGGTACGACATAGGTTAGGTTAAGGTACGACATAGGTTAGGTTAAGGTACGACATAGGTTAGGTTAAGGTACGACATAGGTTAGGTTAAGGTACGACATAGGTTAGGTTAAGGTACGACATAGGTTAGGTTAAGGTACGACATAGGTTAGGTTAAGGTACGACATAGGTTAGGTTAAGGTACGACATAGGTTAGGTTAAGGTACGACATAGGTTAGGTTAAGGTACGACATAGGTTAGGTTAAGGTACGACATAGGTTAGGTTAAGGTACGACATAGGTTAGGTTAAGGTACGACATAGGTTAGGTTAAGGTACGACATAGGTTAGGTTAAGGTACGACATAGGTTAGGTTACGGTACGACATAGGTTAGGTTACGGTACGACATAGGTTAGGTTACGGTACGACATAGGTTAGGTTACGGTACGACATAGGTTAGGTTACGGTACGACATAGGTTAGGTTACGGTACGACATAGGTTAGGTTACGGTACGACATAGGTTAGGTTACGGTACGACATAGGTTAGGTTACGGTACGACATAGGTTAGGTTACGGTACGATATAGGTTAGGTTACGGTACGATATAGGTTAGGTTAAGGTACACATTGTTGTAAGGAAAGGTTTAATGGGGGGCGGGGCGGGGCGGCCGGTTTGTTGATTGTGATTATAGTAAGTGGATGCCTGCGGCATCATCTGATTTGCCACGTCAGGATGCACCTTTGGCTCATGACAGGCGGCGCTCTCATTCCATGCTTGTGGCAGACCTGTGTCTTTCATTCCTGCCATTGTTTGTGTGCTGTGAGAGGAGGCAGTATTGTGATGTTGGGTGCACCCCTGTGTAGGACATGTGTGGGTGTTGGTGGCTTGGCTGAGCAATGGTGGTTGTCGGGTGGGTGGGATATTCTGTTTTCTGAGTGGACCTCCCAGTCTGGTTATGACAGTGTGGATTGTCTAATGTGGCGGAGAGGATGCACTGGGTGTTGTTCCATGCTGGTGCTTACATATTGTCTGTGTGCGTGTTACAGGCAGAGAGTAGTGCGTGATAAGGGTGTGTGGCTGACGTGTGGTTGTGATTGTGAGCAGAGTCTTTCAGCATGTATACGGACAGTTGTATACATTATCTGTATTCTGATGGCTCTATCTATTACTAATCAGCGCCGTGTATACGTTTAATCCGGTTCCAGTCGAAACTGTTGTATCTCTGTACATTAGTGACACGGCGAGCCCGCTATGTAGTTACTCGTCTCGGCAGCTTCCACCGGTGTATGGCAAATGATTATAAGGAATCAGTCTAGTCGTCAATACCGATGGTGTGACGTCACATGTCTGGGGTGGGGGACGCTGCG
>NW_025726446.1:0-5000 GCF_021461395.2 Schistocerca americana | reverse complement strand
GACGCTCGGGGAGGGCGCGGGCCAGGAGGAAGAGGTTCAAGAGTTTCACCAGGACTTCATGCGGCAGGCGCCGCAGCTCCGCTGGAGTCAGGCCGTCCGGCCCGGCTGCCGATCCCCTGGGCGGCAAGGCAGCAGCGACCTCCTCACGTGTGACCGGCCCCCATAGGCACTCAGGAGCGACAGGCTCCGAGTGCGGGAGAAGGCGGTCACGGATGAAGCCGGCGGTGGAGATCGGCTTCTTCGTGAAGAGGTCCGCCCAGAAGTCCAGCAGACCGGGGATGTCGGGTGGCGGCTGCAGCAGGGTGCCGTCCAGCAAGCCGCGCACGCAACGTGCACGCGACCTACGGAAGGCGTCCTGTGTCCGCGCGTAATCCCAGCGGCGCCGCTTGCGCTTCTGCAGCGGCGGGGCGGCAGGCGGCCGCTTGGATGGTTGGCGCGGCCGCTGTGTCCTGGTGATCGACCTCTCCCCCCTGGACCCGACCGACGCAAGGGCATCCGGGAGCATGCCCAGGATGACATCGGGCGGCGTGCCCCGCCCCAGACCAATGACTCGATCCAGGGCAGAGAAACGCTGGGCGGAAGCAGGTAGCCCCGCCAGATGCTCCCAGATGGCGGCGTCAGTCGGCCCCTCCGGCGGCGGCCCGGTGGTGTCGGCCGCGAAGTCCTCGGCTGCGTCGACGGGCGGCGCAGCGGCCTCGCCCGCGTCAGGCAGCGAGCTCGCTGCTCCACGGCGGGACGCCGGCTCTTCACCCCGACCGATCTCAAGTGCCTCCATGAATTGGCGGACAAGCTGCTTGTGGGCAGCTTGCCGCCGTCGGCACTTGATTGCCTCAAGCGTTCGGTCGGGGAACATCCTGGTAAGTTCTTGATTTACAAAGAAGAACCGGGCGTCCCTCTCCAGGAACAGTTCGGCCTCTGCCTTGGCGAGCGACAGGACTTCTTCCTCCGTCCACCTCGCGCGATGCCTCTCCGTCACGATCTCAGCGTTGGCGGCCGCAGGGTGTTGGCGGCGGCGATGGACCCCGAGACCGTTCTTCGTGGTAAAAGTGCGGTGGCACTCACTGCAAGCAAAGGGAGCTACACAAACTATCGCATTTTCGTTACGGCCGGTTGGCCGGATAGGTGCTGGGGTAGCTGGGGTGGCACCTTCAGCGGAAGGGCCACCATCTCTTGTTTCTTGTCGGCTGCCCCCAACTATAAAGGGATAATGCGAGGGGGGGCTGGTAACCCCCCCAAGCCCCTGGTGCGGTCTTCCACTCTGCAAAGATCAGCGGGCCCACGAGAAGGGGAGAAGACCGCAGGAGAGGAGAGGCTAAGAGGGCTAGGCCCATGTATTGCGCATCACTCTCCCTGTAACTATAACCCAAGGAAGGCACCTCGCAGCAGCAGCACGACTACATCAAGACCGCACTTCGAAAAGCCAAGTCCGGATGCAGCCACACCGCCGCCACTTGGCCAGATTAAGAGAAGTCATAGTTAACTCACGCCGTTTACCCGCGCCTTGCTTGAATTTCTTCAACGTTGACATTCAAAGAGCACTGGGCAGGAATCGCTTTTGGACGGAGGCTGGATACTGAACGGGGTACCCCCCACAAGCACCAGCCACACGACCCGACCCCTGGGAACCCCAGTTAACGAGTAGACGTGAGTGTCACCGTACCACAGCAGGGTGGTCACCGACGAGAACCGCCAGATCGCTTACCCAGCCGGACCTGTGGGATGACTTTCGTGTTACGCCCGAACCCCAGGCGGCAGGGACACTAGGGACGCGGCGGAAAGAACAACGCCGCCACCTAGTGTGGGACTAGTCACCGGGGACGACACCCGGCGGCCGCCAGAAATGAGGGCGCAGGCTATCGGCACTGATATATGAAAATGGGCCGGTCGCCAAACGCACCACAAAAACCTACCGGGCGGCCGCCACGGAAACAATAGCCACAGGACCTGCGTCCCAGGTGCAGTGAGAAAGGTTAGAACCACCAGTCTCGGTCGCACCTATGCCCCTCCGTGAAGCGGTTACTGTGCGGGTGTACCCGATGGGTTAATGTCCAGTCACCCTGAAGGGGATACCTGGACGGCGCCCGAATGAAGTCCAATGGAGTGGAAATCACAGGGCGTCAACACCCGCTAGGGCCATCGCAATGCTTTGTTTTAATTAGACAGTCGGATTCCCCCAGTCCGTGCCAGTTCTGAGTTGATCGTTGAATGGCGGCCGAAGAGAATCCGCGCACCCGCGCGCCCCCGGAGGAGCACGCTAAGGCGGACGCGGCCTCGCAGCAAGGAAGATCCGTGGGAGGCCAAGGCACGGGACCGAGCTCGGATCCTGCACGCAGGTTGAAGCACCGGGGCGCGAACGCCGCGCAGGCGCGCGCATCCTGCACCGCCGGCCAGCACGAGGCCAACCAACGGCGAGAGCAGACCACGCCCGCGCTAAACGCCCGCACTTACCGGCACCCCTACGGCACTCACCTCGCCCAGGCCCGGCACGTTAGCGCTGACCCACTTCCCGACCAAGCCCGACACGCCCCGATCCTCAGAGCCAATCCTTATCCCGAAGTTACGGATCCAATTTGCCGACTTCCCTTACCTACATTATTCTATCGACTAGAGGCTCTTCACCTTGGAGACCTGCTGCGGATATGGGTACGAACCGGCGCGACACCTCCACGTGGCCCTCTCCCGGATTTTCAAGGTCCGAGGGGAAGATCGGGACACCGCCGCAACTGCGGTGCTCTTCGCGTTCCAAACCCTATCTCCCTGCTAGAGGATTCCAGGGAACTCGAACGCTCATGCAGAAAAGAAACTCTTCCCCGATCTCCCGACGGCGTCTCCGGGTCCTTTTGGGTTACCCCGACGAGCATCTCTAAAAGAGGGGCCCGACTTGTATCGGTTCCGCTGCCGGGTTCCGGAATAGGAACCGGATTCCCTTTCGCCCAACGGGGGCCAGCACAAAGTGCATCATGCTATGACGGCCCCCATCAACATCGGATTTCTCCTAGGGCTTAGGATCGACTGACTCGTGTGCAACGGCTGTTCACACGAAACCCTTCTCCGCGTCAGCCCTCCAGGGCCTCGCTGGAGTATTTGCTACTACCACCAAGATCTGCACCGACGGCGGCTCCAGGCAGGCTCACGCCCAGACCCTTCTGCGCCCACCGCCGCGACCCTCCTACTCGTCAGGGCTTCGCGGCCGGCCGCAAGGACCGGCCATGACTGCCAGACTGACGGCCGAGTATAGGCACGACGCTTCAGCGCCATCCATTTTCAGGGCTAGTTGCTTCGGCAGGTGAGTTGTTACACACTCCTTAGCGGATTCCGACTTCCATGGCCACCGTCCTGCTGTCTTAAGCAACCAACGCCTTTCATGGTTTCCCATGAGCGTCGATTCGGGCGCCTTAACTCGGCGTTTGGTTCATCCCACAGCGCCAGTTCTGCTTACCAAAAGTGGCCCACTTGGCACTCCGATCCGAGTCGTTTGCTCGCGGCTTCAGCATATCAAGCAAGCCGGAGATCTCACCCATTTAAAGTTTGAGAATAGGTTGAGGTCGTTTCGGCCCCAAGGCCTCTAATCATTCGCTTTACCGGATGAGACTCGTACGAGCACCAGCTATCCTGAGGGAAACTTCGGAGGGAACCAGCTACTAGATGGTTCGATTAGTCTTTCGCCCCTATACCCAGCTCCGACGATCGATTTGCACGTCAGAATCGCTACGGACCTCCATCAGGGTTTCCCCTGACTTCGTCCTGGCCAGGCATAGTTCACCATCTTTCGGGTCCCAACGTGTACGCTCTAGGTGCGCCTCACCTCGCAATGAGGACGAGACGCCCCGGGAGTGCGGAGGCCGCCGCCCGTGAAGGGCGGGGAAGCCCCATCCTCCCTCGGCCCGCGCAAGGCGAGACCTTCACTTTCATTACGCCTTTAGGTTTCGTACAGCCCAATGACTCGCGCACATGTTAGACTCCTTGGTCCGTGTTTCAAGACGGGTCGTGAAATTGTCCAAAGCTGAAGCGCCGCTGACGGGAGCGATTATTCCGCCGAGAGCATCCCGAGCCAACAGCGGCGCGGGTCCGGGGCCGGGCCAGGTAGGTCCGTCATCCGGGAAGAACCGCGCGCGCTTGCCGGGAGCCCGAGCGCCCAAAGGGGCGAATCGACTCCTCCAGATATACCGCCGGGCAGCCAGCCAGGACACCGGGGCTCTGCCCAACAGACGCGAACCGAGGCCCGCGGAAGGACAGGCTGCGCACCCGGGCCGTAGGCCGGCACCCAGCGGGTCGCGACGTCCTACTAGGGGAGAAGTGCGGCCCACCGCACACCGGAACGGCCCCACCCCGCGGCGAGTGGAAAGGCAACCGGACACGACCCCGCCGCGGATTGCTCCGCGCGGGCGGCCGGCCCCATCTGCCGAGGGCGGAGGCCTGTGGCCGGATGGGCGTGAATCTCACCCGTTCGACCTTTCGGACTTCTCACGTTTACCCAGAACGGTTTCACGTACTTTTGAACTCTCTCTTCAAAGTTCTTTTCAACTTTCCCTCACGGTACTTGTTCGCTATCGGTCTCGTGGTCATATTTAGTCTCAGATGGAGTTTACCACCCACTTGGAGCTGCACTCTCAAGCAACCCGACTCGAAGGAGAGGTCCCGCCGACGCTCGCACCGGCCGCTACGGGCCTGGCACCCTCTACGGGCCGTGGCCTCATTCAAGTTGGACTTGGGCTCGGCGCGAGGCGTCGGGGTAGTGGACCCTCCCAAACACCACATGCCACGACAGGCGGCAGCCTGCGGGGTTCGGTGCTGGACTCTTCCCTGTTCGCTCGCCGCTACTGGGGGAATCCTTGTTAGTTTCTTTTCCTCCGCTTAGTAATATGCTTAAATTCAGCGGGTAGTCTCGCCTGCTCTGAGGTCGTTGTACGAGGTGTCGCACGCCACACCGCCAGCCGGCTGTGCACGCTACCGAGTAAGTACCGGTATGCGAACCGCCAGGCGACGGGCGCGCATCGCAA